>NC_056733.1:273907881-274152881 GCF_019279795.1 Protopterus annectens | reverse complement strand
TTATCAGATTTGGTAATGGCTACTCATCAAAAGTTGTTACTAAGAAAAATATTATATTCTGCTTGTAAAATAATTGAAGAAAGCCAAAAAATTAAATAGTTTCTTCTTGAAGGACAAACATATTTGACTCTAGGAGATGCTGTTTTCTTTATCAAATAGATAAATAAATGAAATAAAATTCTAGATCATGCAAAAGGCACAAAGTGAAGTACATAATTTTTAAGATAGGTTGAAAAGGCTGCATGGCAAATCAATGAAAAAAAATCAAAGAAATTAATAGATGAATAAGTAATATCATTTTTTCTCTCTGCCAGTCAATATCTTTCTTATTTTTGGCTTAGGAAGTTGTTACTGAATTAAAATTCACTAAGTGGGATTTTTGCTATTATAAGGTACATTCATTGCAATAATTGATTCATAATATTCCCTTTTTGGCTTCCTTTTCTTTTTAGTGTCCTTACCCTTTTCTTTCATCAGTCTTCCATCTCCCTATTAGTAACTATACTAGCAGGAAATAAGCATAGTTCAGTACTAAAATGATATCATATTTTAAGTATGGAATATAACACATGCATAGGTACTTATGCATAGCTTTATATATTTTTCTACATGCAAGCTATTTATATCATCCATTGAATCAGCAAATTACTTAACATGTTCTACTAATATTTGAATAAATAGTATTCTCATAAGAAAGGTGCATGTAGGAGGGAGACTATTATGCCAGTTACAGAAATAAATTAGTTCAGGTGTATTTAGATAGGTATACACTGCATTGCATGTATTGCTTTCAGATATTATACTTAACTGTAAGATATTTCATTATTGGATATTTTACTACTATTAAAAGATATATGGGCATTAACAGTTTTGTTAGTTTTGATTTAATACACACAATTCATAGTGATGATATTGGAATATGAATAACAGTTATCTAACTTGTTTTTATAGTTATTCCTGATATATATTTTGCTTGATAGGATTGTAGTTTAAAATACAACATTCACATGGAGGTCTTACTGAGAAGTCTCTTTTTCTCTTTTACTGTCCTTTTTGTTTGCATATCTGAAACATGCCAGTGATTTTCATGGTTATTTAGCTTGTGTTTTAGTCTTAGAAGTATTAAAAGTCACAATAACTAGTGTAATGTAAGGCTGAAAAAAAAGAAAGGGAAGAAAACTTTTGTTTTAATCACTTTTCTGCTTGCAGCTTGTGCTGATGATGTTCTGTGGCGTCCTATGACTTTAGTCTGGGTAGACATCAGTGTCATGATGTAAGACATTTGGCAATTATATGAGGAAGCAAATAGCAACAGAGGAGTCATCGCATGAACAAGAAAGGACTTGTGTAGTTTTATTATGTAATTTTCTTTGCTGGCTAATTACATTTTTATTTAAAAAATAATTTATTTTTCAACAAGTGACTTCATAGAAATAGTATATTCATCCATCATTTCATAGAACTTAAATTGAACAGTGGTGTAAGTATGTAAATGTTGATTTTTATATACCCAGCATATATATGTACTGTATATATATATATATATATATATACTGTTCCAACTATAAATTCACCTTAGAGGCAACAAAATCTGCATTTTAAACATGTATTGTCAAATACTTTTATATCTTTTTACTTATGCAGAGGGGAGAAAGGAGGATAGAATGGAAAAGGGAGTAACATTATTTTGAGCCTAATATCTTATTTTAGTCTATGCATTTTCATAATGGTAGATCAGAGAAGTATTACCAAGTGTGATGCACATGCACTGGCCCAGTAATCAAGGAGCCTCAATCCTCACAACTACCACCAGCGAGGGGCATGCACATTGGGATGGATAACAAGTACACACACAGTAAAGCACAATTTCCCTCAAGAGCACACAGAGATCACAGTCAGTCTGGGGCTGGTTTCTCCCTTTCTCTCCAGATCCCAAATAAGACTGCCCACTGGCACAGCTATAGGATACAGGTCTCAGCCTAGTACTCAAGCCAAAACCTCCAGCACCCTCTCTGTCCAACCAGTGCTTTGTGTCCCTGCCCAAGTAGCTGACACACACACACACACACACACACTTTGAGATATGAGTTATATACAAACACACCGACACTCCTGGGGAAGGCTGGCACAGGTTCTCCTTCCCCTTCTCAGCCCAGGCTATAAGGTAAAAATCACTGCCACCAACCACTAATATTGGCTACTAATAAGGCCCTTACCGAAGGGCGTCCAATTTTACTGTGCAATGTTATTATTTAATTAGTAAGTATGATGAACAGCAAAGCTTATTGGAGTGGCTTGGACAGTATCACTATATACATGCAATGTACTATAGAGCTTAAATTATCTCTACACAAAACAGCCACAGTTGAAAGGTTTAAAAATATGTAATAGTAAAAAATAAAAACACAAGACAAATCTCCTCAATTCAACACAGTGCTAGTCAAGAGTTCAGAGATCACAGGAAAATGCTTAAAATAATGTTGTAGAATAGTCTGAGATAAATATAGAAAACAGCTAGTCTAATCTTATTATTTTCTATCTATTTTCTATCTATTTCTAAGAGAAACAATGTTCTAAATAATTTACATACATGCAGAGCAACGGCAGAGTACTGGTGAGCAGATGTGTTCACGTTCAGACAAACTCCAAAATACTCTGATTCTCTCTCTCTCTCTCTCTCTCTCTCTGAAAATGTCTTAAATTTATAATACATCACTGCTGACTCCTTTTAGATTACATCATTCTTAACAGTTCTGGTTTAGCTTCCCTGGCTAACAGAAACTCAAAATTTACATTTCTTTTTGTAATGTGCATCTGCAGGAAGCCACAGCAATAAAAGACATTATACAGATAAAATCTAGCAATTAACTCTGGTCTCAAAACAATAGAAAGAATTTTCTGGCCCAGCCATCGTGGCTCCGAGTTTGAGATCAAACAGTCATATAATGCTTGACTTACCAGCTTTCTTCCAGCAGAGTGCACTGTGGTTACATTTTTGAAGCTCAGTACAGCATATAGTTTCATCACAACATATAGTTCTCTTTTACATTTGTAAAACCAGCCTGCGGATCATATTAATATTTGCAAATCACATAGAATTATTTACAAGATTCTGTCTGCCTGGGCTGGCAGCCTTTTAGTTTTTTTACACCAAGCTTCAAAGTACTTCTTATTGTAGATGTTGTCATCACTTATAGGATCATTTTAAAAATGTCTGGCATACAGTGAATAACATTCTAATACCTCAAGCTAAACCATTTTAGATGGGTTATTACAGAGATGTTTTATGATTTCTTTGATAAATGCAAGGGGAATGGTTTAATATTGAGGGCACAAATAGCTGAGCAGTGGAAATGTCAATGGTATGTAATTTTTATTTATTTATCTAACATTAGTTTACCAGGAAAGTTTGATTGGGACACAGAGCCCATTTTTAGTGGAGGCCCATGGAAAAACACTCCAGATACATGTATTTGGAATGTGGGAGGAAACACACGAGAACATAGGGAGGACATGCAAACTCAGCACAGAAGGCATGCTAGCCAATAATTGAACCAGAAAACTTCTTGCTGTGAGGTGCTAACCTCTTCAACACTGTAATGTCAAGACAGCTCCATGGGGTTGGAGGGGTGAGAGTGTTTGTGCTTGTGTATGTTTGTGAGTTAGGTTTAGGGTTGGGGATGAGTGAGGAATAGGTGCTGAATGTTTATGTGTGAGTGTGCATATTTTAGGTTTAGGGCCAGGGTTAGGTTAGTGGGTGATATAATGCTGTGTGTGTGAGTGTGTGTGTGTGTGTGTGTGTGTGTGTGTGTGTGTGTGTGTGTGTGTGTGTGTGTGTGTGTGTGTGTGTGTGTGTGTGAGACATGTCTGGGTATGTCTTGTGTAGTGGCAGTGTTAACAGAAGTTTTTTATGAAGGTAAGATGTTGGGCTAGGGTTGAGGGAAGGGACAGCATTAGGGTTAGGATTAGCACCAATTACTAAGGTGGGTCAGGGGGGGCAATCCTTAAGCCATATCTGTTACCTCTTCCCATTTCCATATACCCCTATTGGCTTACTGTTGCATTACATGGACATCAACAGATTGTACTATAGTTGGATGGTCCCAAATGCTGTCATCCAACCTCCACCCTCAACTACCTACAAAACTACCATCTGTGCAGAGTGATTCCATCCAGCACTGTGGGATTTCTTAAAGACCAACATCATGAAGCCTATTTTCCTTACTAACTTACTCCTTCTTCCCTTCGCACCACCTCAAACATCAGCCCCAGATATTTGTAATTAGAAACAACAGGAATACCCACCACTACTGTATTCAGTGTCACAACTGTAAGCGTGATAACTCCCAAAACTGTCTAAAAAGGTTTGTCACCTCTTTAATAGCACTTGTCATCAGCAAATATTAAAAAGAAACTCACTGTACCCTCTTTTTGCCAGTTTTCATAAAGCATCCCTCTCACCCTTATGGCTAGTTCTTCTATTACCATAACAAGTAACCCTGGAAAACGGTGACAACCCTGATGGGCACAATACTGCACATTCACTGCCTGAGAGAGCCCACCAATAACTACAACCAGGAACTTTGAATTATCATATAACACCTTTACCCACCTAATAAATTTTCCACCACATGATCTTTGTTGAAGAACTTAAAATAAAAAAGCCCAACTAACAGTATCAAAAGCTTTAGTGATACCAAAAAATACTAATTCTGCTGCTGGGTCAAGCTTCCTATACTGACTCAGAAATGCTTCTACTACCCACCAGTTGCTAGTGATCTCCTTTGGACTACTTCAAATGAAAGAAAACCCACATTACCGAAAATGACATTACCAAGATGACATCACCAAAACCTGAATTTAACGAATTAACACAATGCCTAAGGATTTCACAGGGTAAGTATCCAAGTGCTCAACAAGGGGAAATTTGCACTTTTCCCCACTGTAGTGCAATCCCAGAGTTGGTATATTTAGTAAGTGGGGTGTGGGGGTATAGCCCCCCCCCCACCTGGGTGGGTTTGAAGTAGTACAGTGTGTTTCATTGTTAGATGGTGGCCAACTGGATACTTATCCTGTGAAATGTTTCCGCATTGTAATTGTTCATTAAATTCAGGTTTCAGTGATGTCGTCTTGGCAATGTCATCTTCGGTAATGTGAGTTTACTTCTTTTGAAGTAGACCTGATCGCCTTACATTTAACAAACCTATTTTGTCCTTCACATGCCAATTAAGGCTGATCCTTTTCAGATCTTCTTGCTAATAATTTGGAAAATATTTCAGAATCTAAATTTATTAGGGATATGGGTTTGTAGTTTCCCAGCATTAATACTCCTTCCTTAACTTTAGGAAAACCTGTGATCAGCATCAAATTATGGTTATCACTACCATTCGAAAAAGATGGTGAATGGCGTAGATTAGTAAGAATTCACAAAGAGGTCCACCCCCATTTATAAACTTCTACAGGAAACCCATCTGTACCTGGTGTGTTATTTAAATTAATGGTGGAAATTGACTGTACCACCACAGAATATGCAACAGGTCTGTCCAACCTCTCAGTCTGTTCCATGGATAAGAACTTCAGTTTTGCTACCCAGAAATTCCATAACAAATTGCTTCTACAGATTTGTAAAGTATATAAATTCTCATAAAAGTCTCTCAGAGCTTCTCATCTTTTTAAGTCAGTGCCACATCCTGATTAATAACTTGTACTACACTAACTCTGGGGAACCCTTGGGTAAAGAACCAAGTTATGAATCTAAGGTTGCCCTCCCTAATCGACCACCAAAAGTGTTCCCTTCTCAACAATTCTGATTTCGCTTTCGAAGTTTCAGATATTTTAAGTTCTGTGGCCTCATTTCTATATCCTTCAAAAATGGGTCATCACCTGTGTATGCCAGGTTTCTTTGGACCTACACTAACTCTTTTATTTTAAATTGAGAGTCACTCCATGCTGTTTCCTCTGTAAGCCTTCTTCCACCCTTATAGCTGGCTCACATCCTTCCCACCATATCCATTCTCAGCATATTCCCTCTATAACATTCTATACCAACACATTATTCACCAGTTTCTGCAATCTAATTTTATATTCTTTCCTATGCCATTTAAAATGAGCCTGCCTCCATCCTCTAAGCTTAGAAATATGCTCTTCCACATTTATTATCAGTGAAACCAGGGCATGATCTTGTAGTAACATCTCCTGGATAGTGGGATTATGAACACGATTATTGAAACATGCTGGAATAAATATAAGATCAATCCTACTGCCCTGCACATTTAGCTCTCTAGGAAATGTGGCAGTTACTAAGTCTGGGTGGTATTCTTGCCATATATCAGTCCATGCACATTGCATCATCCATGTTTTAATGACTGACTGTCACTTCCTGTGGCATTCAGGCTTATCATATAACCTATCTTTCTCTACCTGCAACATCAAATTAAAATCCCCTGCTAGTATACTAAGCTCACCTGATAGATACCTTTCCTGCCAATGTTTTAAAAAATCTTGGATGAATTCCATTTTATCTTCATTCAGGGCATAAATATTAGCTAGCATCCATTCTACCCTACTGATTATTTTTATCCAAATAAACCACTTTCCTTGACCACTTATCTCAACTTCCCATATGGAGATGTCCAATGAAAGCTGATTTGGGCAGTACTGTGGTGGTTCAAAGTCTATGTACAAGAACCCAATGACTCAAGTATGAACAGTGTTCAGTCTCACAGAGGGGTTCCTATTGGAAGTGGGTATGCACCAGGGTACAGTTCTGAGCCCATTGTTCTTCATACTGGTGATGGACTACATTAGCAAACAGGTCGGAGGGGACACGTCAACAAAGTTGCTGTATGCAGATGATGTGGCATTACATGCAGACTCTGAGCAATAACTTCAGCAAAGGACAGGGGAATGGAATGTAAAACTGAAGACACGTGGGATCAAACTAAGTACAGATAAGACAGTGGTAATGACAGCAAATTGGGGAAATCAGAAGAAGCTGAGAATCGAGATAGAAGGGAAGATAGTAGAACAGGTGGAGCAGGTTAATTGCCTCAAGTATCTGGGAGAGGTGGATGAAGTGAAGGAAAGCCTGAATGAAGAGGTCAAATCTAGAAGCAGAGCGGCTGCAGCCAACTGGCATAGAGTGCCAGGTATAGTGTATGACAGAAGAATGCCAAAGAAGCTGAAAAGTAAGGTATAAAACAGTGGTATGACCAGTACTACTGTATGGTACAGAAACCTAGGCAGTAAAGGCAGGACAGATGAGAAAGCTAGAGGAGATGAAAATGAAGAGCCTGAGATGGGTGGTAGGATGCACAGTGTGGGACAGATGAAGAAATGAGGACATAAAAGCTGAAGCCAAAGTAGCTCCAATTGCAGAAAACATAAAACAGATCATATTTCTGTAATTTGGCACATGTGCAGAGAAGCAGAAGACAATCTAGTGCAGAAGATTTGGGACAGACATGAAGAAGGTAAGAAGAAACAAGGGTATCCAGCAAAGAGGTGGATGGATTGTGTGAGACAAGATCTGTGACATTCAGGACTAAGTGGTGAAGAAGGCAGGAATGTGGCACTGAATCGAGAGAGAGAGAGAGAGAGAGAGATGACAGTTAATACAACACCCCAACCCCATGTAGAAAAATGGGAAAAAAGGGGTTGATGATGATGATGATGAATGACATATGGAACAGTAACAGGACCTCCTCTCCCCAACTGGTTTGTGGTCAATAGTCAGAGTATTATAATTCTTTGATTTACAATTATTTGTCTCTTTCACCTTTAACTTTGTTTCCAGCAAAAAGACTATGTGGGTTACAGCCCTTTTCAAACTTTGTTGAATTCTAGTCCACCTAATGGGACAGTTGCTCCTCAACTTTCTATGACAAGCATTTAAATCTCTCCCTTGCTCCTAAAATAACAACACCACTAAGTTCCTTGTCATTTAAGCTTTCATAATAATGTTTAATCCCTGCTCCACGAACATCTAGAGGCATTCCCCGGGAACTTAATATACATCTACACCTAGGCCACAATGTCTCTAGAGGCTACCAGAACAGGGAATGGACCCTCTATAAACCTCAGTCCCCGGTATCTCTGAAATAACATAGTACATCTCCATATCAAATCCATATGACACATACACCTGTAGCATTGGGTGGAGAAATTCCATTGAGTATCAAAGTATTGAGTATCAAGGAAATAGAGAGGAAAAGCTTACCTTGCTGCAGTAGTGTAAACAATGCTGGGGCAGCAACATATTGCCCACTCAACTTCAGATAAAAAAAAAAAAATTCTTGAAAACATCATTATATCAGTTTAACAATCAAATGGTGGAGATATCCTTCAACAAGTAAGACAACCAGCAAACAGACATGTGTAGCAAGCAAAAAAACAAGACAAAACAAATAAAAAAAAACAACGATGCAATAACATCGCAGCAGAACACTCTCTAAACTTATTCCAATGTATTAATGACTGTAGCACAGAGCATTATAGTCCCACATTTGTAATTCAATATATCAGGACTAAGCATAAACATTCTATTATGTTAAAACAAAAGATCTATATGCTTAAATGGTGCCAACAATATATAGATGAATGAAACATTAAGGAGCTAGTACCAGTGCATTTAAGACATGTCATATAAATGGGTTTAAGTTCCCATTTACCTAGTTAATGGGATAAATAAAAGCTTAACATGTCAGAGGCAGCTAGATAAACAAAATGCAGTCACTTGCTCATTCATCTGTGATATTACTATTGAGATTATTTAGCTCCCTAGCTGACCAATATCTCTCATCAGCAGGGTATGAAGGCCCTGTAGAAATCTATGACCATCCTTTGCTTTTTTGGGTGGGGGTTATCTTTTTCAGGAGTTACACCAAAGTCCATTGACTTTCTTTTCCTTCTTGAACCATGTTTGCTCTAGTTCCTAAGTTGTTCTTCTTCTCCCACACTGTTTACAGCCTGCTGATGTTCCCCAGTATTGTCTTCTCCTGCACTGTGATTATTGTGTCTCTGTCTCTCACTCTTACAAAAAAACTGGTAGATATTATCATGTACTACCTCTGCAGTTGCATGGCCATCCCAGTATTCCTCATCAACCTTCCCTTCTTTTTGATACACAGGGATTTTATCTTACTTGGTCTCTCCATGTGTAGGAATTTGTTAGGTGGCAATGCACTACGTAATTTATTCTTTGCCATCTCCCACTCCATTTCCTTATCTGTCCAGTAATCATCATCCCCATTCCCTCCTCCTGAGTCTTTGACAGCTTGTAATATGACTTTGCAAAGAAAGTCTTAGGCTTCTTCTCCTGATTTCAAAACATTTTCTTTTCATATTTCTCTTCAAACAGTATGGCTGGGAACAATACATTGACTCTAAACCCCAAGTCCAACAAGTCTTTCCTATGCACAAGGAGAGATTTCCACAAATGAAATAACTGTCTCGAGTAGTCATCAACAAAATGCAATGTATGCTTACCCCAGGATACATCTCTTGCCTTCTTGCTGTATTTAACAATACAGCCCCTCATTCCGGAAGAGGTGAAGGCAAGCAACACATGTTGAGGACTGACCGTTCCTTTTCTAACAAGCCGTACACTATGCACACATGCAGTGTTGGAGATCAGGTAATCCAGCAGTCATAGTGTCTTAGCAAAAAGTAAAATGGCCTTAACTAATTTCTTGCAATGGATTCCAGCATCCCCTTTAAACATATATTGCCTATCCTGCTCCAGTTCTCCATGTCCTCAAGTCTGGTTACTTTCTGGCCCACACCTTCCTTCAGCTCCTTCACAACATTTGAGCAGGAGTGTGCAATTTCTTTTAAAGCATTTACTTCTTTGCACAAAGGGTCAGTATCTAACTCTAGCTGCTCAACATGTTTACTCTGCAGTGCTCTATTGGGTGCATGTGATTCTACATCACTCATACTACCTATAACTGCTTGAAAATCATCAGCAAGTGATATTTGGTATTAGCCTTTTTAAAGACTTCCAACAACTCTGTGTGTCTTTCCACTGACTTCTTCTCCATAGCACACCTTGTCCACAACTGTTTGGGATTAGCTAGCTGCAAAAAGATCAAGTTTTTAACCCTTGATGGCAGAGTAAAGAATCAGACATCCATACTGTTCGGTCTAGCCATGGTCCCTCAGTGATTCTGTTTCTTGAATTATTTTCTGTTTCTGATTTTATTACTCAGTTTCATGTATTATTGTAACTCTGGAGCTTTTCTTTCTGGGTCTCTGCTGAAAAGGAGTTCCATGCCCAGTCGTACTTTCCAGATAAATAAATTAAAACAAATATGCTTATTTTTTACATTTATTTTTTTATTTATTAGTTACAGTGGAATGCTGTTGACCATTAACAGGCTGATTGGCCTAAGCCTGAATAATTAGTGGAGGATTTTGAACTGGTACGTTGTAAAACGTTATCATACTGTCATCAGTTATACTCTGCATAAACAGTTCTCCCTCAGTCTTTTTATGGCAAAATGTTCCATATGGTACAATCTGCCACAAAAAAGAAAACTGCTAGATAAGCACTCTGAGCTAATATGACCCCATCGCCACATTTATCAGAGTTTCATCAGCTGGATAGCACAAAGATTACTTCCTTATAATGATGCAAAAAATAAGAAATAAGGAAACGTTTCAATGTCAAGTCCAGTAGTTACAACTGCACCAGAACTATCCAGGTATCGTTTCAGTCCTTCAGTTCATTAGTCATGTTATTCACAAACTGAAGGGGGAAAAAAACAAGGTTACAACCATCAAGGAGCACTTTCTTTATTAAACCACCTGAAAAACAGCAAAGCTTTCAAGCCGAAAGTCTCTTCTGTAGTGTCATTGAAAAAAAAGTCTTTTGGGCTGAAAAGCTTTTTTTTTTTTTTTTTTTTGTGGTTTAATAAAGGAAGTGCTCCTTGACAGCTGGAACCTTGTTTTTCCTTTTGTTTATCCATTTTGCCTCTAGAACATTTTAGGTGCTGTAGCAATGTTTTGATGTTATTCACAAACTGCACAACTATACAGTGTGTCTGCAGCCAAAAAATAAGGTCTTCTGTACAAAGCAGGTCTGATCTGCAGTGAATTATCACAGGGCAGACTTGAGACTTTGGCAAAGTATGGACACAAGATCTGTTCACAAGCCAAATCTCTGTTTATAGTCATGTGACCAAAAATGGTGTTAAAACTCACACATTTTAAATATGTGTCTATATATGTGTGTGTGTGTGTGTGTGTGTGTGTGTGTGTGTGTGTGTGTGTGTGTGTGTGTGTGTGTGTGTGTGTGTATGTGTGTGTATAGACAGATAGATAGATAGCTATTTGTCTCCCTGCTCCACCTTACTCGTGCACTAACCTTAACCTTAACCCTAAATCTAAACCTGCCCCCACCTTAACTTTACACATTATGTCACTAAAATTACTTGCACTAAAAGGACTACTCAAGACAAAATGACACAGAACACACACAACACAAGACATGCACAACACTGAATCTAGCCTATTACCTAACCCTTAGTCTAATCCTAACCTGTAAAAACTTGTACATACACTCCATCTACTATAGCAGTCTTGCACACATTCACAACCATGACGTTTTCATTTAAACACTAATTTTCTGTGCATTCCTACTTACTACACTATATAAAACTTAAACATTATAAAAATAATGTATACAAACAAAAACACATCAGATCAAAAGACACCACAAGATGTTAAGCATTCTGTTGTTAACAAAGAAGAACATTTTGCACCAAATTTATAACCTAGCTGTATGTAATTTCAATACAGGCTTAATACTAATATGGTCGTTCAACCCTGGGAGAGGGGGGGTAAAGGCATTGAGTCGAAATTGCCATAAAAGTTCTTTAAATTCAAACTATCTTTCCCAGTTCCCTCCCCTGGGAACAATGTCAACTAGTTCTAAAATTCAAAATTTAAATTCGGTAATTGTCATATCCAGTAAAGTATGTTTAAAAAGAGCATTGTTTAGATTTTTGCTCTTAATACTGTAATAATGCACATAAATTATTTTTTTTAGTGTTGTTTTAGTTTTTCCTACATTGAATTTGTTGCATTTTGCACAGACAGCTAAATAAACTAGTGTCTCACTCCCACGATTTCCTCTTTTGAGGTACACCTTAATTTTTAATGTATTGTCAAGGTTAGGTACTCAACCTGTAAGATGTATGCAGACTGATAACATGCCCCACATTTTTTGGATTCCTGCTTGGATTTGAAGACTTGAACTGCACACTTCACTAGCCACCATTTCTTTAGATTAATAATATCAATAAAAGAAAAGAAAAAAAAAATAGTTTTTCGACAAATAGGCATACTTAACCAGGTCAACAACACCACAATGTCAACCAATATCAACATTTACACAACTTAATGACTGAAATCATAAAGGTGATCCACAAAAAAGAACACACAGAAGTGATATACGATAGATAAAGCTGACTGCATTTTGATTGGACTATGTCAGGTTTCATCAGGTACAGAATAATGTATGTAACTGAAATGTAGGAATAGTCTAGTTTTACTAAAGGCACATTAACTGACAAGTATTTTGTATTATGAAGCAATTTATCAAAAATACACAAGACTGCCAGATTAAATTAAATAGTTGTGAGATTTATTAAAGGGTTGTTTGTAACATACTTACTTCTGTCAGACAAAGATCCAAAGCCATACCTGTCTATAGCTCTCTGTGGTGGATTTGAATTACTTTTTTTTTAGTTTTTTAAAGAAATTTGCTTAAGGGGTAATCCTCTGAGTGTAAACTAGATGCAGTGATAAAGAGTCCCTCAAGGGGAATATTTGAGAAATTGTCCAGATTGCAGCTTACAGAGAGCATAGGATGTCAATTTTGCTAGGAAGTTTACATAAGTCTCTTAAGTGTATCCAAGCAATAAACATTTTTTTGACAGACATAATAAGTGGGCAATGAGGCATATGAATAGTTTAATCCTCAGAAAATATCTGTTAAATATCCTAGTGATTTTAATTGCTTTTGACTACAATAAATCATTGTATGTACATTCATTGCTCCAACTGTCCATCAGTATGTTAAATGTATTAAAAACATTAAACCAGAACTTTTTTCAGATGTCATATTTTGTATCAACAATTGTCTACTCTTATATAACCTTGCAAATGTGAATTCTAATTTGATGACTCATTGACTATTTCTGCACTTATTGAATAGTACTCAAGCCTTCTAAGCCTGGCTTCTAAATTGACACATATATTACTACTATTATTATTGTTATTATTATTATTATTATAATTATTAGTAACTGATGAGTTATGCTAAAATTCCAATTTATGTTTTGTGCCATCTGAATGAGAAAGAATGCTTTAATTTTATACACTGCAAAGAAAACCACTTTACAGTTGTTACTATCTTCTTCATCTCCTTTCGGCTTTTCCCATTAGTGGTCACCACAATCGAAAAACAGTCCACGGAATGATATTATGTGGCAACGCAAATTAGTTATGCAGCATATTTCAAATGTTTAAAGAGTTACAGAAGTGAATTCTACATTGATAATAGTGATTTAAACACTTTAGATGTCATCACAGTACTGGTGAAAGGGCAAACAATATGTAACAAATTTACTATATGATTTTGTGGTTTTCTATTTTATTAAAGGCATTTTTTTTATAAAGATAAGATACTATGATGGCTGAGTTTATATAATAAACATAAATACTGACTATACATGGGGTATGCGGATCTACTTCAGAACTTTAAATGGCTGAGACAATAAGATTGAAGTTTTGAAACTATGAAAACCTAAATAAAAAAAAAAAATTCATTTTTGCAGGGAGACAAACCCCCCTGAACCCCCTCACACCCTCTACTAATTACGTATACCAACTCCGAGATTGCACTACAGTGAGATAAAGGGTAAATATTCTGTTTCACAGTGTACAACGATCTCCATTCAAAACGTTTGAAGTTTCAAAACTTCAATCTTATGGTATTGGCTTTTTGAAGTTCAAAGTTTTGAAACGTCAATCTTCTGAAGGGGATCTGTGTAGGGAAGTGGATGGATATTTTCTTTTAGGTATGACATGAAAACGTTGTTCTCAGAATTGGTGTGCATTCAATACTACCCGCACATATGTAGATTTAAGGCAGATCATGTGAAACATGCTAAAGTTACTGCCTTTGTTACTTACAAAATATTCCATAATGTAACATTTGGTATTCGTGATGCCCTTAATAATGATGTAGACACAGACTGCCTATAGCGAGCTTTATAAGTATTTACTTTCAGATCATGTGATACTTACAGGATACACATTAGGGAATTCTGATGCAAGCTAAAAGCACAAAATCTCTTAAAGACATTCACAGTCATTATATTCCTTGTACAGAAATTAGAGTTCAGACAGTAATATAGGAGGTAAAATTTTCTATATATCACACACACACACACACACACACACACACACACACACACACACACACACACATACACACACACACACAGACATATGTGTGTGTGTATGTTTATGTGTGTGTGTGTGTACGTGTGTTTGCGTGTGTGTGTCTATGTCAGAAACTTGAGTTTTCAGGAACTTGAAATTCATTGTCAAAATATTATAATCAAGTTTCTGAAAACTGAAACTTCAAAAAACAAGAACAATCCACCTTTTTTCAAGGTTTTTGCATGGGGTAAGTCCCCCTGCACCCTGCATGTGGGGGCTGTACCCCCACACCCCCCACATATTATATAAACCAACTCTGAGATTGCATTGCAGTGGGGAAAAGGATAAATTCCCTGATCCTTATTGTACCCTGATCTCCATTCAAAAGCTTTGAGATTTCAGAAAATTTGTCATATGGTCTCATATGGTCTCAACCATATCAAATTCAAGTTTCTGAAATCTCGAGCTGCTGATAGGGACCCATATTTATATATATATATATATATATATATATATATATATGTGTGTGTGTGTGTGTGTGGGACCACTTCAAAATACTGACTTTCAAAACACTTAAACTCAAAATACTAAGACCAAAATCTCTAAAGCTCAAAATACTGAAAACTCAAAATACTGAAAACACACAGGATACCAACACTTATTATATTCCAGCACAAGTACATACTGAAACAAATAAAACACAAAACATATTACTCTTCTCCAGGTATAAGTGGGGGGAAGCCCCCCTGCACCCCACCCCCACCCTTGCTACCTAAATATATCAACTCGAAGATTGCACTTTAGTGTAGTGAAGTGCAATTTCGGAGTTGATATATTTAAGTAGCAGGGGGGTGTGGGGGGAGCAGCCCCCCCACATAGGGGGTGCAGTGGGATTTGCCCCCCTGCCTATACTTGCAGAAGAGTAATATATTTCTATATGTAGTTCTGCTGCAATATAGTTGTGTTGTTGTACTGTGTTTTTTTTTTCGACATTTTGAGTTTCAGTATTTTGAGTTTTCAGTATTTTGAACTTTAGAGATTTTGGTCTCAGTATTTTGAGTTTAGGTATTTTGAAAGTCAGTATTTTGAAGTGGACCCATAGATATATATATATATATATATATATATATATATATATATATATATATATATATATAGATATAGATGTATAGATATAGATATATATGTAGTGGAATATAAATTGGAGTAGAGAAATAATGTTGTTTTATAGCATGTAAAAAAACACTTTTTCCTGTCTTGCTCATTAACAGTTAACATGGCTTGTCTCAAGGAGCCCAGTACTGCCTGTACCTTAGCTAGAGGAGAGTTCCAGTCTTCACATATTATGACATTGTCTAGGTAATCAGTAGCATGTGTGACATGAGACTTCAGGATTCTGTCAAAAAATATCTAAATGATTGTAGGGGTACCATGTAGTCCAAAAAGAAACATGATATACTAGAATACACAAGCCCTCCAGTGTTGAAAAGTTTGTCTTTTTTCTGCCCACGGCTGTTAGAGAGATCTGCCAGTATCCATTTGTTATGTCTAATGTTAAGAACCTTGCCCTCTTCAACATTATCATTAGCTCACCAACCCTAGGCACTAGGTAGCTGTCAAATTTGAAAGTGCTGGACAGCTTTGTAAAACCTTTACACATCATGTTTGTTCTATCAGGCCTTTGTGACTAACACTATGAGTCATTGTACTCTCTGACTGCGCTGTAATCTTATCTCAAGCATTTTTGCACTCTTTCTTGCACATTCTTTCTCTGTGACTCTGGCATTCTGTAAGGCTTTGGCTTAATATTTCCCACTTGATTGGTCTTAATATGGTGTTACATCAAGTCTGTTTTGCTAGGTAATTCACATATCAGTTCTTTGTTTCTTAAGAGAATCTCCCTCGTTTCTTGATTCTTTGTTTTATATAGTGTGCCATCTACCTGAACTGTATGTATAGAGATGCATTTTCTTTCTTCACCAGCTCGGTTAGTCTCTGCTGCAGTATTAACTGCAGGGAGTTGTGCTTCGTTTTATGATTTCAGGATATTAATGTCGTGTATTTGTTCTGGTCTTCTCTTTCCAGTCTATCTAACCCTGTAGTTATTAACATATAATGCCTCTGCTATTTCAGCTTGAACTTGCCACTTAGTTAAAATTATGTCCACTATAGAGGGGACCAAAACTAACCCCTGATCACCAGATTAGAATTCCACGCTCCTTGCATTTCTGTTAAATAGGCATTGTTGTGGGATATGGGAGCTTTTCATGTGTTCCTATACAATGGGCCACACCACAGTCAGTCTATCTTCTAAGCTGGGATAGTGATTATGACAATTTTTAATGTTTTTTTTTCTTACCAAGTTTCTTTGGCAATATCTAACAGTCTGTGAAGTAATCTACCATATAATGGCCCAAAAGGACTGAACTATGTCAAGGATTGTAGTACTTTACTAATGACAACCAGGACAACCAGGACATATTGTAGTAATGTGTCCCAGTTTTTATCATCTCCCTCCATACATTTTATCATCTTGGTCTGTCATGTTCAGTTAAAATGTTAAACCATCTGCCTAAGGATGGTACACTGAGGTTTTTAATTGATTCACATAAAGCACTGGCATTATTCTGGAGTTAAACACAGTCTCCTATTTCTTTAGGAATCCCTACTCTTGAAAACCGTAAGACTAGCTCCCTAGGTGAAGATTTAGCATTAGCTTTATGTAAGGGGATAGCCCTAGGGTACTTAGTTGCATAGTCCAAAATAATAAAAATGCATAGAAACTAATAGCTGGGTTTAATTACAAACACTCATAACTGTGGGTCCCAGAACAGCAAGACTGAATGAGCAAATACAGACTTACATGTACTAAGACTGAGCTTCCCATGTCTTTGAGTGTCCCCTTGTTCAGAGGTATAGAGATCTCGTAGTTAGTATATAAATAGTGTGGGCATAATGGGTGAAAGGGACTTGACCCCTCCCCAAAAAAAATACTTTTAAGGAAGAACAGCAGTTTTCAACAATCACCCTTCTCTTGTATTTTATTTATTTAACCTGAGACCCACACTTATGAGTGTTGCAATTTCAGTAGGAATCCATTGAAACTCAAACCTCTTGGGCCCTGACTACATTGTCATTTTGTAGTGGAATATTGTCTAAACAATATGCCGAAGGGAGGGGTTGTGTATAAAAGTGATGATACTGCACTTTTTACCTTTTAGTTTGAGCCTGTCTTTTGTAGGCCAAGAGTTAACTAGGGAGAATTCATTCTGAAGGGTTTGGGTGCTAGAAGGTAACTTACAACAATCCCACCTTTGTAGTCATCTGCAAAGTTTGTTAGGCAGAGGTATTAACTCAGCTTGGAGATAAGACAAAAAAAAAAAAGTAAATGCAGAAAAGGAGAGGTCCCAACACCACACCAGAATGACACCACTGATTAATTTCATACTTTCTGATGAAGCACCTGTAACTCCCACTATGTGGGTTCTCCCTTTCAACCAGTTTATGATTGGCCATCCCTCATATGGATCATAGTTTCGTACTAGGCTAACTGCCCTTTGAACCTAGCCAGTTACTCCATGTGAGAATCAAACCCTGCACTTTGTGTCTTTAAGGTAAGCACCTTAACCATTATGTCATCCTCCCAGCCCAAATTAAGTTTTAGGTTCATAGGTTAGAAATATGCTAATTGCCCTTATGAATTATTTTAAGCTTAGCCAATTACCTCATATGAGAATCAAACCCTGCACCTTGTGCCTGTAAGGTAAACACCTGAACCATTATGCCATCCTCCCATTTTTTTAAACATTTAGCTTCTTTGTGACACCAGCCTGGGGCATGATGTTAAGGGCCTTGGCAATATCAAGCTATACCACGTGCACTGCATGACCACCATCTACAGCATCTATATCTGGTTTGAAGAAGTTTACCACATTTAATAGACAAGATCTACCCTTCACAAATCCAGACTGTTGGGGGTCAGCTCTAATTAGATTTACAATATCGTAGTTTATGAGGCCAGTTATAATATATTCTATGAATAGAGGATAAGGCTTGTCTAGCTAAAAGATCTGTAATTAGCCAGATCAGTTGAAAGGACACCCTTATGAAACCGCTACACTTAGGTAAAGCAGTTTAAAAAGTGTGTCTGGAAGGTCTATTTAACATTATTTATTCAGCAACTGGGTACACTGTCAGATCCCATGGTGGAACAATTTTTGGTTTTAACACTTTCAGCAATGATCTTTAGAGATAATTGAGAAAGTATGGGATTCAGTTATTTCACGGCTTTGGACAGATGTGTTTGGGGTAAAATTTGCAGTAAATTTGATTACAACATCCTGTGTATTCAGAAGACAAGATGGAAGGGCAGTGCAGCAAAGCCACTCAGCTTGTGATCCAGAATTTACTATTCAAGTGCAGGACAGGTTAGAAATGGTGTGGGAAAGTGATAAGGGAGAGGCTTCAGAAGACAATGAGAGACATCATCAGAATTAGTGATAGACTCATAGCAGTAAGACTCAAGCCTAATGATTGGGCAGTATTCATAAACTCATCCTATGCCCCACAGCAGGGTTGTGATAGTGAAGAAAAGAGTGCATTTACACAGCAGTTGCAGGACCTACAGAACAGGACGTGAGGACTGTCTGAGTACACACGGGTGGGACAACAGAAATAAAGAAGGAGAGGCCATTCAAGACTTCTGTCTAGCAAGTGGCTTGTTAGTAGTCAATACATGGTTCAGAAAGACAGACAGTCATGCAATCACATACAAGAGTGGCCAACATGCAAGTCAGGTAGACTTCCTCCTAGTAAGGAAATGAGGTAGAATCAGCATTTGCAAACTCACCCCCAATGAAACAGTTGGCCCATAGCTTAAACTATGCAAGTGGCAAACAGTGGTCAGAGAATTATCTAAGGTCAACAGAGACTTGACTGAAGACCTAACGGTTGACTGGAGAGAAAGCATGACATTTCAAAGAATTGCTCAAACTCTAGCACCTCAAGAAAAAAGAAGAGGAAATAGGTGGAGTTGAAGAAGAAGAATGGCAGTGCCTCAAAACCACATGTGTGGGGACTATAGAACAGATGACAGCTGAGTCAAGTATGGAAATAAGGTTCATAAAGAAAGTTGGTGGTGTAATGCAGATGTCCAGGAAGTCATAAAAAGAAAGAAAGAATGCAAGAAAAAGTGGGAGATAAAAAAGACAGCACAGACTAGGAAGGAATACTGGTTGACCAACAAAGAGGCTAAGAAATGAGTTGCATTATAAAGAACAAGGCATCAGAGGCACTCTAACAGCTTCTGGAAAGTGACACATTAGACAGCACAAATAAACTATCAAGTTGCAAGTCAAAGACAGAAATATGAAGAAGATAATCAGGCACCTTTCATAAGGGATGCCAGCAACAACCTGCTCATTAGTCCACAGGATATCAAAGGCAGATGGAAGGATTACTTCCAGTACCTTCTGAAGGAAAAAAAAAACACAGAATCTGTACTATCCCAGACACAGCCTACAATGAGGGAAGAGGATGAGCCCACCATAGAAGAAGTAAGAACGGCAGTAAGGAAAATGAAGTCAGAGAAAGCAGCAGGCTCAGATGAGTTCACAGCAGATATGATAAAGACAATGGGTGAGATAGGGGACAAATGGCTCCTGAGGGTACTTATAGCAGTATGGAGAGAACGGGGTATCAGATAACTAGCATTCTAGTGCCAGTGGTCAAGAATCAAGGGGACATTCACACCTGTGGGCAATACAGAGGTATCAAACTCCTTTCACATTGCATGAAAGTTTTGGAGTGCGTGATTGATAAACAAATACCCAGAACAGTAGAAAGATGGGAGATAAGCAGTTCAGATTCAGATCAGGATGCAGCTGAAATGACCCAGTATTTGCAGTGAGACAGATACTTGAGAAGAAGCTAGAAATGAATAAAGAGTCCACCTGGACATTCCTATACTTGGAGAAAGCATATGATAATGTCCCAAGAAAGCTGATTTGGGGAGTTCTGCAGTGATTTGAACTCCCAGAAACATTGGTAGAATCAGTGCAGGCTAGGTACAAGCACTGAATGACTCAAGTACAAACAGTGGTTGGTTTCACAAAGAGGTTCTCTGTGCGAGTGGGTGTGGATCAGGGTTCGGCCCACTGCTGTTCATACTTGATATGGACTACATTAACAAACAGGTTGGAAGGGACAGATCAACAAAGATGCTATATGCAGATTATGTGGCATTACAGGTAGACTCTGAGCAAGAACTTCAGCAAGGAATAGGGGAACTGAATACAAATGTTAAGGTACGTGGGATGAAACTTGAGTACTGGTAAAAAAGTTGTAATGGCAGCAAATGTAAGAAATCAGATGAAGCTGAGAACTGAGACGGAAGGGAAAATAGTGGAACAACTTAACACTTCAAGTATCTGGGAAGGGTGGTTGAGGGCAAAGGACGTCTGAACAAGGAGGTCAAGGCTAGAATCAAAGGGCCTCCAGCCAAATGGCACAGAGTGTCAGGTATAATGTATGACAGAAGAATGACACAGAAGCTGAAAAGTAAGGTGCAGAAAACAGTGGAGAGACCAGTACTACTACATGGTACAGAAACCTGGGCAGTAAAGGCAGAGTAGTTGAAGAAGCTAGAGGTTATGGAGATGAAGTGCATGAAACAAGTAGTAGGATTCACACAGTGGATCAGACAAAGAAATGAGGATATAAGAACAGAATCCAAAGTAACTCCAATTTTAGAAAAGGTCAAAGAGAACAGATTATGATGGTTTGGGAACATGTGCAGAAAAACAGAAGACAATCTGGTAAAGAGGATTTGGGACAGATAGGAAGCAGGCAAGAGAAAATGAGGCTATCGAAGGAAGAGGTAGATGGACTGTGTGAAGACAACCTGTGACAGTCAGGCATGAATATCAAAGAATGTAGGTGAGTGGCACTGAATAGGGAGAGATGGTGAAAATTGACTCTAAGCACTAACCCCATGTAGAAAATCGGAAAAAGGGGGCTGATAATTGATTACACAGATATTAGCAGTGTCTGTTTAATCAGAATAAGAGGCATTATTATGAATAAATCTGAAACAATGTGGAGTACTGTTTTTAAATTTTCTATAAGGATTTATAATTATCTTTGGCTTCAGAGGCCAACCTAACCATGTTTTTTTAGAGAATGTGATAGTGTTCTTCATTGTTATAATGCTTTTGACAATATCCTAAGAAGAGGGGATTTGGAGCTACTAAACGATATAAAGAATTTCTTTCTTTAGTTATATAATTTATTTATGGCAGTGAACCACTAGGGTGGTGACATGGTGGCTTCCTTTTGAATTTCCAATGATTCTTTGTTCTTGTAAAAATATCACCAGCATATACTGTAAACCATTAGTCTACACACCAGAAACTAGGCTCCTTTTATAGGATAAATGAATTCCTTATAGATACTGCAAGAATAACTGTAGCCACTACCTTCTTATTACCAACTTTCTTATACGCTGCTCCCATCCCAACACACTTAAATGATACTCAAAGGAAGAACCTTGCCTCCTGCTACAATAAAATAGCTAAATTTGCCACCAATCTCTCTCACAGTGCCCACCATTATCATAGCTTAAAGCAATTAAACTGTCTTGAACTGCACAACTGCCTAACATATTTACGACTAACTACAGCAACAGCGCACAAACACATTAATTATCCAGAAAACTGTCTTGCACTACAAAACTTATTACTGTCCTATTCTAGTAACAAATTCTTACTGCTTACAAATAAGTCAAATAATGTTGCAGGAGATTCGCTGTATTCCAGTACATTGCTAAATTCTGGAATAGTATCCTCACACAAATAAAACTATCCGACAAACTCAATAATTTTAAACCACTGCTTCAACAACATCTTAACCAATCCTGATCCTGCAGATGTTCATCACAAGGTTAAGACTTTGTGTTCACCGTATGATACTCTCCAAATACTCTCCTTAAACAGAATATACTCAATCTCTCACTGAAATGACAAAACAATTTTTATACACAACAACTGTCTGCACAATCCATTAAGTTACATGGGGATTTCTCTTTAATAACGTCCACCTCTGTAAAATCTTAAAATGTATATATAAATGTAAATAGAAGTGTAACTAATATGCATTTAACTGGAACTTAGTATAATGCAATGTAAGCAAATGGAGCATTCTCCCCAGGCCTTTCCTGAAAATGGGTATTACCCAGCTGGACTTTCTCAGTAAATAAAGGTAAACAAACAAACAAACAAACAAATAAATGAATAAATAAACAGTAGATTCTGCTAACTCTATGCATTTCTCTAAATGGGTGTAGAATTCCTTACTGAAGCTTGCCGCTTTATCAAGGTCATGGGAGGTACAGTAATAGTGAATTTTTTATGTTCTATCATACTGTAGGTTGAGTATGGCACAAATTAGTCCTTAAATTCAGTGAGATTTGCTAAAAGAGGCTTTTAGATATTTAAAGGACATGGCAGCCATATTTATACTAAGGTTATGAATACTGTATTGTCTATTAAAATTTATTTACCAACTGCTCAAGGGAATTTTTGTTTATTAAGTCCAGGAATTTTTGGGCATGTCCTACATTAAAGGTATAGCTATCCCATCTTTTTAAAGGCACACCACTGAACCTGCAGACATTGAAAATAGGAACATCCAGCTAAAAAACTGGACATCTAATTAGAATAAAATGCAAATATTAAATAGCACATAACTCTTCCTGCTTCCAGTAAGAATGCAGGATACTACTCAAAAACAAATGTTAAAAAACAGTGATAAAAAAGATGAAAAATATAAGCACATTATCAAAGAAACAGTGTGGAATTTGTAGAATTTAATGAACTGAATTGCAAAATTCTACCAAACATGGCTACTTATTTTACCTTAAAAATGGAAATGAAAGATTTGTGTGCTCTTTCTCTAAATCATTGTTGGTATTAATATGTTGGCCATGTAGTGTTGCTTTCTGTATACCAGACAGCTTCAAATATCACATGTAATAAGGGGGATTCAGAAAATTGTGTGAAGGGGTAAATCAAGTCTGAAAAGAGGGACATATCTCCAAAAGTAGGGACATTCTGTCCATGGGTAAATCAGGCCTGAAAATAGGAATGCTTCTACAAAAGAAGGATAGTTAAGAGATCTGATTTTGAGACCACTCAAAATAAAACAGTTCTTGCTAACAAGGAAATAATTTGGAATGCTTTGTAATCTTTCATGCTCATTAGAGGACACATATGCTGTTCTGAAACAAGCTTTTAGTTGACAATTAACCCTGTTTAAAGTGATCTGCATTTCATGGAGTTCATTTTGCAGGTCCCTAGGGATCTGCCTGAAGGTAATATGTTCCTTGGAATAAATGGAAACTCCACCACAGTTGCCACTGGGTCTGTAGGCAAGAAAATTACAAAACCCTGATATACAGATAGTGCCCTCTTTACATTTAAGGCAAGTCTCAATACCTTTTTAGACATGAATAGTTCCAAATGCAGGAGTGCCTTAAGATCAGGGAATTTATTGTTTAGATTTCTGGTACTGAAGAGTCATATTAATGTTATTTGAAATTGGGACTGAGATGTTAATTATGCTGAAAAGTCCATTAACTGGACTTTGCTTACAAAAGGGATTATGGAAGCAACAAAGGTTTTTAGATACTATGCAGAAGTCTTGGAACAAGATGTGCAGGCCATCCTTAGCAAAGCAAAGTGGACTGTCAAGCATCTCATCCTATGTGGACACATAATGGAACCTCCTGTAATGACACCAGCTATTTAACCCATTACTGGAGCCTCTTCTTTATATTTAAGAATTATTCAAGGAGAAAGAAGGATTCTACTCAGGAGAAATATCTTGCCTGTATTTGAAACATCCATGGGAAGTTCTCATGTGTCTTCCTGCAGGTCCCTCAGGGTTTTGCATCTCATGTCATTCACTCTCACATGTGCTACTAAAATGATATAGCCATATTTATCAGGAGTTAGGGACCTTAAGGCCCTTGTAATATTGGAAATGATGGCACCTGAAAGACAACTCCACTGTCAACCCTTAATAGTGACAAATCAATGTACTTGACAACAGAGTCACCTATCACTAAGACATTTCTATTGCTGCTGTGGTGCAAAGTGGTAGATCTGGAGTCTTCTTGTAGGGCAATTCTTTATGAGAGGCATGCAGGAGGTAGATGAGTGTCCTGATTTTTACTGCTACCTAATATTATTTCTAGGACGCTTTGGAAATCATTCTTTTACAGCCTCAGCATAAGAAATGTTGTTGTGATTAGTGAAGGATTGTATGGGAAGTGTATGAAGCTCATGGCACAGGTTTTAGGTGAGAGAGAAGCCTCCAGATTTGTTAGGTATTTACACCTCTCACAAATGGCATTATTATTGTTGAGTGCAAAATCATTATCTGTTAGTAAAACAATAGTTTGTACACTGTCTTAGGACACCTAGTACTAAAGGCTGGCAAAAAATATGAAACTAGTGGACTGATCCTCCATCTTGTTCAGTGTTTAGGTGTTTAGATGAGTAAAGTAAATGCAGCAGAGGATTTATGGAGTTATGATCGAATAAACAAAATATACAGAAGGCTTGCAAGTGATTGGCAGTCTTGTCCCAGATGTTTTGGATTTTAAAACTAAGATGGAAAAAGGGGTTTAATACTACTAGGTACTGCCCTGTGCCCTAATCAGGTAGGAAAATATGAATGACAGGTGATTCTAAGTGTTAGCATTGAAGAGCAGGCACATTCCCATTTGATCTTCTAATCCTCACACTGGTATGAGCAGATGAGATGTGACCTGGCAGACCTTTCAAAGACAAATTTATAGTAAAGGTATGCAATTCAAGAAGCCATCAAATTTGAAAGAGCAACACAGATTGTCTTGGTGGACTCTGTGCATTCTGGATCTATTGAATACAATGAGAGATATTTAAAAAGCTTATGGGGAGCAACTACACAAAATGATACTTTTGTTTTTTCTGACATCAGCCAATGAAAGATGAGATGAAGGGACAACAAGAAATATGCTTAATTTAAGAACAGAGTGAGAGAGTGGGGAAATTCTTAAGACCCTTAGCTCTATTGCTGAATGGTCTGGAACTGCCTTAAAGTAATCACAGTCCCTGAATTAGCCTGGATCGCACTCCTCTGACACTTAAATGTCAAAATACAACACAGTTATTTAATGGAATTACTGCCTATAGGCTTAAATAGTTTGGCTAAAAGAGCTACAGGCTGTTAAAATATAACTTAAAAACAAGTAATAAAGGGACACCACCTCATTGCACACTGACCTTTCTTTCTTTTTCTAGGTTGGACTCCCTTTGTCACAGGGTGAGTAGATATCAACTCATCACTTTATTTTTCTTCTCTGTGTCACTCTCCCTCTTGAAATAGCTATATCAGAACAAAATATATCTTCAGCTTTACTCTTCCAGACTTACAGATCTTTGTTGTCTATGGTTTTCTCTTTCTTGAGCTTTCTGTCTCACATTGACAGAAGTTTATGTTGAACTCTGACCAGGTATTGTTTTTCCCTCTTTCATCATAATATTGATGTCTGTATTTTTCTTAAGTTTCTGTTTTAACTAGACAGAAACTTTACAGTTCTGCTCAGTTATTTATTTGTATGCTCTTGGAATATCCACTTTAAATGAGGGATTGCATCTCTGCAGATCTTATAGTTATTTATATTGTCAGCTTTGTACCACTTTCAGGTTGCAGTATTTTTCTGTGTTGCTTTCTTCCTATCACTGTATATGTTTCTGCAGGCTGCTTGGCCATAATTATTTTGATATATCTCTTTAAATGGTGCAGGTTCCTGTTCCCTCTGTTACCCTAGCCAAATGTTTGTATCAAGACTTTATTATACTATTGCTTTAAATTAGATAGACCTATATACTCTTATGATTGTGCCTTTTGGTTGCTGTCCCTCTTTTCCATGTTAGATAGAGATACATCTGTAGGCTTATTCACCTGCTGACTCCCCTTCCCACACTAATAATGTGGTCTAGCAAAAGGATTAAATTATTCCCATCATTTCCTCATGTCTTTAAACTACATTAACATCTTCCATATTAACATCTTATGTTTTAAATTGGGAATTACAATACCAGAATGAATTATCTTTCCAAGCAAAATTTGTATTCCAGCTTGAGTAATGGGATACTGCTTCATGTCTCCGTGAATGCAAACTACTTCAACTACATTGTTAGTAAAGGTATTCTTTTCATACATACTGTACCTTTATAAGCATGACCATACTACCTGAATGTTGTTGCTCCTGTATCCCAGTGACATCACTTAAAACATTACACTTAATTAACTTTGTAATAGCTCAGAAGCAGAAGGCTGAATTAACTATTATTGCAGACAATTTATCACATTCCATAGGCTCAATACTGAGTTGCATTCCTTTCAGTGGTTACAGTTTTCCCAGGTATAACAACATTACTATTGTTAATGCAAAATTTAACTATGTAGACCCTTTCCTATATTTATAACAGAGTAAGTTACAGCTCATGTTTTATGTTTATTACCAGAATTCAACACATGCCTTATTATAGGATCAGACTGATCATTTTAAACACAGTTTCACTGCATACTAATATATCTTGTAGTACAATAAAGTTTCAGCATCCTTAAGGCCATTTTGAATGAACTACTTGTTTGAAGTAGCAGGCAATTCTGTCATAAATGTATTAATAGCTATTACTTTTAAAATAATTTTAATAGAACTTTATTTTTAATTTCAACCCAACTATGAAACAAAAGCAAAACATCCTCTTAGGTTACTTCAGCTTAAGTATGCTTCACTCCATCCAGCATGGCATCAATTATATTTCATTCAACTTCAGCCTTAAACTACTGTAACAGCCAACATGAAATAACCTTGTCACTAACAGCCATTCTCTGATGGATGTAATTGTCACCAACTCCAGTTTAATCTCAAACATTATCATCTACCCTCCTTCTGTTAGTGACCATTGCAAGGTGATCTTCACAAAACACACCCTCAACAATATGAAATTAAGCTCATTTAGCCCTAACACAGACTTAAACATCCAACATTTAAAGAAGTCCCTTCAACACAGACTGGTCTTTCATATTAAACCTTAACAACCCTAACCATGCAGAAGAAGCTCTCACCAATACACTCAGATGCCTCCAGGGCTTATTCCTCCCTATAATCTCCTGACTCTACAAACCAAAAATAAATGATTTGTTAACTCTAATTCAGTTCAAATCCCTTTTAAAACTTAGAGCTGATGTTTGACAGGCATGGAAAAACAAACCTTCCCCTACCAATAGGCAATAATGTATCCAAATCAGAAACCTAAAAAAACAAATCAAGCAATATGACAACACCAAAGCCAGCTTATGAAGCCATTTCAAAAATCCTTACTTAGTCACCAAAACAGTTTCTAGAAAGAAGAGAATCAACTGACAGGAATGGATACTGAAAGCAACCTACTAACATCAACGCCTTCATTCACTTCTGATTTTCTCTCTGAATTCTTCAACTTACCCTCCCGCTCAAACACTCACAAACTGATTCTCCATTAGTCCAGAATCATCTGTCTACATTTCTCAAGTTTACTTCGATAAAGTCAAAACAAGAGACTTAGAATCTCCTTTGCAACAAATAAAAAACTGTCAGTCCACAAAGGAGAAAAAGCCTCTATCCCTTATTCATATATACATTTAATTGCATGTATAAACCACTATGTGTATGTAAATATCTTATGAAACCATATGTTATTATCTGCTATATTTTATAACTGTATGTGTAAACCACAATGCTCATGTAAATATCTTATGCATAGCACGTTAGCAATTGTTTCTGGAGCTTTTCTCCCCGGGCCTCCACTGAAAATGGACAGCTTTGTCCAGCTGGACCTCCCGGTAAACAAATGTAAAATAAAATAAATATACTACTGAAGGGTCTTCTGCGACCCACCCTCTGCAATGCATCTTTAATGTGTGCGCTTAACTTCACAGTCAACTAAAAAAAAAAAAGGAAATTAAAAGTATCCTCAAACATACGTGATAATGTTAGGAAAAGTTTTTTTATAAGATAATGTGTACAATTGAGGTTAGAGACACTGGCAGGGATAAGATCACGGTTAGCACACATAAGTGAGATGGTACAGGGCATTAAGTCCCTCCTGTGCATCCTTACTTTTACATGCTAACAATAACCTTATCCCTACCATTGTCCTTAATCCCACCCCTACACATTACCTTGTCAAAAATCCTTTCCTTAATAGTACCACTAAACAAGACATACATACGCACACAATTCTTACATGTCATTACATATGTAAATTATTAAATCTACATAATTTCTTAGTAATTTCTCTAACCTAACTTTATACACACACACACACACACACACACACAAACACATCTGTAGCTGGTTAATAATTTACCCAGTATTGTCTCACAGTTTGGTGCCCCTCCAAAAAAAAAAAAAAAAAAAAAAAAAAAAAAAAAAAAAAACAGCTCTTCTCTTAAAGCAAAAAAAGTTATTTTATTCTTTTAAATTTGAGTAATCTGCTTGCTACAAATGTAGCAAGTAGTTGCTACAATTTATGCCACACATGGAGAGCTAAAGTGCTCAATTTTAAATGCAATACTAGCATTTATTTGTAAATGCTGGTATGCACAGAAGAGCAATTGGGTTCATCTGATTGCTCACCCCAACACTTTGCATCCAGAGCAGCTGCCTCCTTTGTCCCTCCCTAACTAAACTACTACTATGCACACACACACACACACACACACACACACACACACACACACACACACACACACACACACACACACACACATAAAACATAAGCTCTATCCCTTCCCCCAGCTTTTACTCTAGCCCCACACACTCCCACCCAAATGCTGAAACTTTTGAAATTCCAAACATTCCAAACATTTTTACTTTCCATAATCACAAGCACTTTCTGTGGTGCAAAGGAACCATCAATGTTCTTATGTTTGAAATCTCCTTTAATTAACAAGCAGATATTTCAATATAATTAGACAGCAATAAAGTCTGGCAATGAAATTCCATTTGACAGCCATTACTACAATCATATAACATATTTATTTCAATATAATATGACTTTAGAAATTTACTTTACTATTAAATGCTGAGCATTTCTTATGTTGTAAGTAGAAAACTCAAACAGTATATTCAATATTAATAAATGCAATATGTAAATTTTAGTCTTTTGAAATGTTTATCCATTTGGTTGCAGTCTTCCAAACTTACCTCCAGATTCTCTAAAGCTTGCACGGCGTGCAAGATTGGTGCAGGAGCTCCAGCCGGCAATATGTCTGCCGTGCGATCCAGGAACAGCCTGCAGGGGCATGCACAAGTGCTCCTGCACTAATCCTTCACGAATTAAGCCCTTGTATGCAAATCACCCCATTTGCAGGAGAAATCTATGCAAATGAGGTGATTTTGCAATCCAGGAAGCTTACAACCATCCGTGCAGGACTTGTGCTATCTGCAGAAATGTACTCGGTTAGTAACCGAGTACATTTCTGCCAAATCCAAAACAGAGTTGTGATAGCTCCAAATATAGGCTGCATATCATATAGTAAGCATGCCAATGGCCAAGTATAAGGCCATTGGCATTGTAAACAGTAAAAAAAATACAAAAAGCAACTTTTATTTTTTTTTAGCCGATCTCGGCTGTTTAAGCATAGGGCAGCGGAGCGCAAACGGGATTGGGGAAAATAACAAAATGAACCTAAGTTAAGCATTCTAACTAACATCAGTATTCTGCCATGCAAGTCAATGGCAGGCAGAAGTCAACATGGCCAGTGAGTAGTGGTTGCTAAGGGGGGAGGCTCAGTGTGAGACATGTAACTATGCATTAGCAGGCAATCCTATGCAAATGAGGGGAAGGATAGTGAATCCCAGTTTTCCCCAGCATGTGAGTCAGGTCCCAACAGTGTAAGAGTAGGAATAGCTTGGTGCAAGCCTAGGAGTTAGGTGACATCATAGGGGGTGTGTGGCAGGCATACTGTATGCAGATTGGATCCCTGGGGCTTGGGTTTGCACCTAGCTTAGCACAGCTAAGCTAGGGAGTGTGTCTAAACCTGCCTAGCACTCTTTACAATGTATAAGCGGGTGTGCACGTCATGCACTGGGTTTTAAAGACAGAAAACAAAAGTTAAACCAGGAAATAGCAGCACTGTGCACATTTGAGCACTCTGTTTGGACGGTGTACCCCCGGGCTTAAACAGGAAGGCCATGGAAAGGGAAAACAGCAGTAGGAAGTTAATCAATGAGAACTTGCATAGCTGGTAGGTGAAATGTGTCAGAACCAGCCAATTACATAGGCAGCAGACCAGCCCAGCCCAGACCACTACTATAAACTATGCAAACACCTTCCCCTCTGGTTTTTCCCACACTCTACACCACTGGTGTAAGCAAGCGGGGAACTTTTAACACTCACAACAGCAAAATGATAGAGGATGTAATAGCTATCACACAACAACTTGTGGAAGAGGCTGAGGGTGGTGAGGATGTGAATGCTGTTGACCAACCCACAGTGAGGAGACGGAGAAGAATGTACAGACCCAGGGTAACCTACTAGGGGCTACATAAGCTGGAGATAGTGGAGCACTATAGGGTGGACAGGGACCTCCTACAGCAAATTGTTGAGCTCTGTCAGCCACGCCTCACACACAGAACTAACAGTGGATACCAAGGTATGTGTGGGCCTAAGAATACTAGCTACAGGTACCTTCCAAAGGCCAACTAGGGATATGATGATATGATGGGGATCTCACAGGCATCAGCATCCAGGGTACTCCACCAGTTCCTGGATGCCATGTCAGCACATGTCGGTGAGCACGTACATTTCCACAACACCTGTGAGGCGTTGGCCAGCAATATGCAACTGTTCCACCAAATAGTAGAATACCTTGAGGTAGTGGGAGCTATAGACTGTACGCACATATGCATCAAAGCACCATCTGGTGAGCATGGTAGGGTCTACATCAACCGCAAGGCCTTCCATCAACTGCCAGGTTGTGTGTGATGCCCAGGGCATAATAATGAATGTGTGTGCTGGCTGCCCTGGAAGCTATCACGATTCCCACATATGGCATCTGCCACAGCTGTACCAAAGATTTGGCAATGGGGACATCCCTGATGGTCACCTTGTGGGGTATGCTGGATATGTACTGGAGCCATGGCTGATGACACCTATCAGAAATGCACACACACCCGAACAAAAACTCCATAATGAGGCACACGGACAGACCAGAATTATAGTAGAGCATGTGTTTGGGATGCTCAAGTCATGGTTCTGGTGTCTGGACACATCTGGTGGAGCCTTGCAGTACTCACCAGCTACATGTACCCAAATTGTCCTCATATGTGCCATGCTACACAATATGATCCTGCGGAAACAGCTGCAGCAGGAACAGCATGGGGCAAGGCCACACAGCTCCCCACCATTGCCAAGGCTTGCACAGGCACAGAGTGACTCAGAGGAGGAACAACCTGAGCCTGCCCCAGTAGGCAGAAGGAGGCATGCCCAGTATGCCCTGGCCTTGGCAAAGAGGCAATGCATAGCACATACACTGACACAGGAGGGACCCAGTGAATGACAACTCTCTCCCACTCTCACATACAGTAAAAGGGATGTCAAAATTTACACTACTTGTTCCCAACCATGTGTAGGGAGTGTATTATGTGCATCTGACATAGGCAGCCCTGCAGCACCACCCTCAATACTGGGACACCCACAAGGTAAGTGACTCACAAATGCCAGTCAGAGGTGTTCACATAGCCAACAACAGTCACAGCCAGCAGGACAGGTGTAGACAAATACAAACAAAGGCTGTGCTATGGCCTCTGAATGATGCCTATGTCTACATAGACAGACAGCAGGTCAGGCAGTAGGATGTCAGTTATGAATGGTAAGAAGTTTGAAACTAATATGTAGGTAAATAAAAGCTAAGATCTGTAATACACTGGTATGCCTCTAGGCAGCATGATAGGTAAGACTACTGAATGAAATGGAGTACCTAACATACCAGTACAGTCGTAGCAAATGTGTACAGGTGTCAAGTGTGCTCCCCCTATCCTATGTAGACATGTAGTAACAGGCAGGTGTGCCCCTCAATCCTGTGTAGACATGTAGAAATAGTCAGGTGTACCCCCATCCTACGTAGAAATGTAGTAACAGTCAGGTGTGCCCCGCAAAGCCTGTGTAGAAATGTAGAAATAGTCAGGTGTGCCCCACCCCATCCAACATAGAAATGTAGTAACAGTCAGTTGTGCCCCACCAAAGCCAGTGCAGAAATGTAGAAATAGTCAGGTGTGCCCCACCCCATCCTATGTAGAAATGTAGTAGCAGTCAGGTGTGCCCCCCCAATCCTGTGAAGGAATGTATAAATAGGCAAGTGTGCCCCTCCATCCTATCTAGAAATGTAGTAATAGTCAATGTCATGTGATTGACAGACACCTTTCAGAAACTGTATGCTAACTGTCGGTGTACAACACATAGGTCAGCACTGCAATACAGACTACCTGGACTTGATCCACATATTCAATACAGACGGGCATACTGGGCATGCTCACTCAGAGAAATGAAGACAAGGTCATACTGGGCATGCTCACACGCTTAAACACATGAAAGCCCTGTCTGCAAACACCATTGGACCAGACATAACTGGCAGTCACAGATGTTAGTGCAGACCCTCCTCAGTATGCACCACACATGCTTTGCACACACATTGGATAGGAATACAGACATATATCTAAGGATAACACACTATAATAAGCCAAAGGTAGACATATGTAGATGTGTGGAAGAGGGCGACTGTGACAAGGAGCCATCCAGGCCTGTCCCACCCAGCACACAGCGAAGGGCCACAACCACATGAGGTTTAGATGTCACTCACTGTAGATACTAGCTACTGGTATCTGACAGCAGTACAGACTATGTGGTGCACATGCTAGCTGTGCAACATGACTGTACAAGGAAGTTGTCATCTAGCATCTGTATACATATACCTCGTAAAATATGACCTTGTGTGTGCCCGCATGTGGTGTGTCAAACTCTAGATGAATGGCTTATGGCCCATGCACACACACTGCCCTCCCCATAGCCCTACAATGACAAGCCTGCTGAGGTCATCCACTGTGAAATATACCTTTTGGAGAGTTGTTGCCCAGGAATCTCCGTGGTGTGTCACATAACTGCGTACTACTGTTGTGTGATAAACTAGTTAGGTAGGAGTTTAAATCCCAGACTTGACAAGTGTGTGTGTGTCTGTCTGTGTAGAGAGCAATGCTTTTTAGGGTAGTCATACTCCCTACAATTGAAATGCACTACTTTGGTAAGGCTGCTGATGTCAGCCACCTAGAAATACACCTCTGTGAAGGTTGTAGCCCAGTAATCTCCATAGTGCATCCAGTAACTGCGTATTGCTGTAGTGTGATAAATTAGGTAGGTATTCTATTCTCAGACCTGGCAAGTGTTTTTGTGTGTGTGTCTGACTCGGTCTGTGTAGAGAGCAATGCTTTTTAGGGTAGTCACCCTCCCCACAATTCAAATGCTCAACTTTGGCAAGGCTGCTGATGTCATCCACCTAGAAATACACCTCTGTGAAAGCTGTAGCCCAGTAATCTCTGTAGCCCATCTTGTAACTGCGTACTGCTGTAGTTTGATATATTAGGTAGGTAGGTGTTCTAATCCAGATCTGGCAAGTGTGTAGAGAGCAATGCTTTTTAGGGTAGTCGCACTCCCCACAATTCAAATGCTCAATTTTGGCAAGGCTGTTGATGTCATCCACCTAGAAGTACACCTCTATGAAGGTTGTAGCCCAGTAATCTCTGTCATGTGTGCCATAACTGCATACTGCTGTAGTGTGAACTCTGTTAGGGTTCTTTTCCCACCCATGTTGGCTGTGAATGTTTTGTGTGTGTTTCAATGTCTGTGTAGGGAGCAATGCATATTAGGCTAGTCACACTCAGTACTTTTCAAATGCCCTACTTTGGCAATCCTGCTGATGTCATTCATTGTGAAATATCAAGAAACAAATCCAAGGTACCAAGGAGTCAAAACCAGCCATCAGAGTCCATAAACTGATTTTAATAAAGAAGAAACACATGGACGCAGCCACATAAAACATGGCATTTTTGTTTTAAAACTTCATCAGATATGGATCTAAAAGTCAAACTCAGGGTTATATAGCATCCTGACAAGCAAACTGACGAATACAAAAAGACAAATTGTTAAGACATCATTACCATAAAACTCATAAATCTTCATCACAAACATGTTAAAAGGACTAAAAGGCTTCTTAAAATCAGGTTAAAAAATGCAATTTGAACGTCCTACTTTGGCAAACCTGCTGATGTCATCCAATGTGATATACACCTTTGGGGAAGGAGCACTGCAGTAATCTCCATGGTGTGTACTATGACTGCATAGTGTTGTAGTGTAATAAACTAGATAGGTAGGGGTTCTACTACCAGACATGACAAGGGTGTGTGTTTGTTTGTAAAATATCCTGTGAGTGTGTGACACCTGAGCCCAATGTGGAGTAGGTTTTGCAAATTTCTTATATGGTGGCCCTACTATATATCACAATGTCCACCATACAGGGATAACAGATGTGAACTAGCTGAGAGGCTGGGGTGCAAATCTATACCCATACATGTGACATCAAGGTCAGGCAATCACAATTAGCAACTCCAGTACTACTCAGAGCACACTCTCAATGATTGTCTCATACACACACACATGCCTAAGCAACAGCCAATATGTGGGTAGTACACTGCATATTGGCCACTGATAGTAACTATGTAGTGATTGCAGTGGGCTACAGAGGGCATGACACCCTGTCCATCTGTCCAATAGGCACATACATGCAGACAGTGCACCTTACCCATGTTCTCCACTGGACACCTGCAACACCTGTGGTGCCATCACATGTGACCCACAAAGGACATACCATGCCTGAAAACATACCATGTATGGACAGATGCCACTCACACCAGGGAATGCCATTAGCATGCTATCAATGTAGGGTCAGGGTAAGCCTGCTGTCCATTACCAGTTCCCACCACAGGTGGCCAAGACTGGCACATCTGATGATAATCTGTGTACACAACATGGGCCAGACACTCCATGTACAGTTCCACATGTCACTATACATGCATGTGGGAGGTGTGCACATCCCAGATACTATCCATGTCATGGACTAAGGAACACATACATGGCAAGCAATGCACAGCATTGGCCACACATTATAGTCACCCAGGTGACTGGATGGGGATACAATACCCACCTGTGTGGGCAAATGCAGAAACTACATCGCTGAGCCACAATGCAGACCATTGTCATGTGGCCTGATGCCAAGGTATACCCATCACCTAGCATTGTATAGTTGTCTGGCACAGTCGACCACCACACACCCATGCAGAAATGCACTCATGCATATCAGTACTGGCACACTGTGCATTTGTGTGTGTGTTGTATGATGCATATGATCAAATCCACACTCACTACAACCCCTATTGGCATACTGAAGCATGCTGTCTGATGTCAGACACCTTCCCATATCCTTTGCCCATATAAGCTCCATATGACCAGTGTGGTGCATGTGATACCCGCACAGTAATGTGTTGTGGCAATCTCACTAGTGATGAGTTGTAATCCTGGCCCTGCCAAGTGTGTCAATGTGTGTGCATCCCTGTGATAGTGTGGCTGTGTTGACGCTGGCATCTGTTCATGTGGACAGGCATGTGTACTTCACCTACCATATAGCTCACCATCACATATATGTTCTGAGGGCTCCACAACACATAATCTATGTGGCGCATCCAATAACTGCATAGAACTGTGATAGCACTACATAGTCATCGGGTTTGATACCCTGTGCTGGTAGGTGTGGACACAAACATGCTTAAGTTTTACTTTCCCACCCCTCTCTGACTTATCTTTGCCTCTGTCTGCCTCTCTCACTCCCTCACTGGTGGATGTGGAGACCTACACCTGCTTTGTTTAGGCAGCAGCAGCATGTGTATTTTAGGTAATGCTCATGATCAGCTGATGGCCTCTGCATGAATTGCAGCCCTCCCCTAGCTGATTGCATGTGGAACAGCTGTGGTAACATTCCCATAGCCAATTGCATAGAAATACACTCCAATATCTAGGAACATCATGTTGGTGTTGGGCCTTATTCATTCATTGTGAGCAGGAACTCAATCTGTTGTTTGGCAAACAGCATCTCAGATGGATTGGGGATTTAACTCTGACAACATACACTGTGGAAACAGGCCAACACACAGGAGGGTGATGTGCCTGACCTGACTACAGACTATAAGTGCTGCTATACTGCATTCGGAGTAATGTTGGTTTAACAGGGTGTGTGCGGATATGGCTGTCCTACATGTATTAATACCTGCCATGTCAGTTCTATGTTTATGAGGACTCCCCATCTGTAGGGTCATCTGCAGACTGGACAGTGTGTGTTGCCTTTGGTTTCATGTGTTACCCACAGAGCATGTATCTGTGAACTGCAGAAGGTAGTGTGAGGTTTGCAGTCTGTAGATGGTAAAAGCCGTGACAGTTACTGACTTCATATCCCTCATAGGACATATGTTACAACAAACCCTGTTACAACAGTAAATGCATGATGTTATCACAGCGACATGTCAATATTGGCCCTGTGTATTTGCTTCCAGCCACAATTCTGTCACCCTTTGTACATATGTCATGCATTAAGAGGTGCATATGTGCTGTACACCATAATTAGTGTCATCATATCAGATAAAACAGTGAGATATCAGACTGCTACACATGTTATGTACAGTAGGGGTTATATTTTATGACATAACCTGGACATTCTGTGGTTGTTTGTACAGTACTGAGGTCTGTGTACTTATGGTGAATGTCAACAGTGTGTGTATTGTTAATATGTACCTTGGCCTGTGTGCAGACTGTGGTAGATGTCATCGTTCTAGGTCCCATCCTATCTGATTTTGCATGCTGCTCCACTGTATGTTACTTTATTGGCTTACATGTTTCTAGGGCCATACACACACATGTCCCATACCATAGACAAGCATCAGGCCACACTGTGTAGTGGCCCAGTATATGTAGGGTTAGTGTGAGTGGCACATAAGAGGATGGTGTTGGACAGATAGTCCATATACTGTAATAGTATGCTAGCTTACCATATGCGGATGTGGCTGTGTTCACATTAGTTGTGGTTATGCACTTTCACACAGGTGTATCTTACCTTGTGCTGTGACATGCCTGTAGAGCCTGCTATATATGCAGGTACACATGCATTCCCCCATAGGAGATCTAGGCCAGTGTTGAGCCAGTCTGCCTGTAGCCTGCACGGTCCTTTGTTACATGCCTAGCAGGTTAGTGTACTTAACCAGTGAGATGTCATGTCCAGATAATTGCCAGATGTACTGCTGCTGGGCCTCCCTTAACAGTCATGTATGTCAGGCAGAGCGGTGGGATGCTGTACAGATGTATGTTAATAGCTAGTGGGTAGTATGTGGCCATGGCACCGCTGTACCAGCAGTTTTTATGTTTCAGGACAGACAGGGGTGTGTGAATGCATAATCTATGAGGTGAATGTATACCAGTTGTTATGTGTTATGCTGTTGACATTCATATTGTCAGGCTTGGTCCACATGTTCTGCACTAAGGGGTTCTATGTATACCTCTGGACTGTACAGAGCATGTCAGAATGTCCACATCTATTGGCCAATATCTCTGCTGTTGTCCACAGGAGCATTACATGCTTGCAGTGGTACTGTACTATGATGTCCTTAGGATGTCTGTCAGTAGCCAGTGGCACACATGTGAAAAGTAGATGTAACCTCCCACACAAACCATGTCTATAAAGACAATCCCTGTTACAGTAGTAATAGTCTACTAATATACCCGCTATACATACCTGACATTCCCTTGCACTACAAAATTGGGACTATGGGGGCTGAGGTAGGGCTACACCCCATGTTCAAGACATATGGTGAATATATATGTACATATGATTACCCAGATATCTATATAATTACACATGTACATATCAACATATATAGATGGGTGTATATATGTACATAGATATGCATATACACACCCAGATATATACATATACAGTGCATTATATGTCTACACATATACAGATAGTGATATATATGCACATATAGGTATATCATGCTGCCATTCTTGCCAGCAGTCCACTGCTGTTGTATCCTCCACACATACGGTGGGGCTGGGACTATATATGTGTGGGCTTCACCTACACAATACATGTGTGCCCATATGCACTCCAGAGGCCAGTGTATGTAACAGGGGTATATGGCCCTGTATTATTGAATCTATGGGGGGATGCACCATACATATCCTAGGCTGTTACAAAATGTGGGGGGTATCAGGGGTGAGCTTCCTTAAGGTATCTGGATGTACAGTACCATACATTTCACCTTTCTTGACATTACTTACATAAAGTGGGTTACTACAGGCCTACTGTCTCCTGCCATACAGACTGTTCTGTTTGCCAGTGTGCCTGTGATGGTTTCAGTTATGCCTTGTTATGTAAGTTACATCCCATTTGGTCAGCTGAAGTCTTTACCACCTAGTGATTGTGTACAGAGTGTAGATAGAAGCTGCTGGACTATACACTTGCATCACTTACTGTTGATTGTGTGGCATCCTGTGGCCCAGTCGGTCTTCACTATTGTACGATTTGGAGGGCTTGGCCTGGACAGCAACAGCTGTGCACCTTTCCAGACTACTGTATTAGTATAACTGTTTCACAGTTGCATTAGTCTGTTTGTATGGATGTCAGTGTCTGAACAGCTATGTGACATGGCATATACACGTGTAATAGTACACAAATAAAGGTATTCCATTTCTGCAAACTGTGTGTGGTGTTTTTTCCTATGACCTCTCTGTGGGTATATGTTGCAGGCAACAATTGTCATTTGTATGGGTGGCTCATCTAGTGTCCAATTGTTCAGGTGTTAACTGTAGGCATAGTGGCTGTTCCATATTGTGTGCACCTTCTACATATGTATCGTATTGTACATATCTCTGCGTGTGTATGTGTAGTCACATGTATATCTATATATATATATATATATATATATATATATATATATATATATACATCTGCATCTGCATGTACGTGTCTGTGTATATGTATATGTATCCTGGGGATGTTGATAGCTTCCACATTTTACATTTCATTTGGGAGGCAGACTGTACTGCATGATATGTTACCAATACCAGCCTGACATAATACAGGTGGGCTGTAGTATTGCTAACATCTTGTGCCCATGTTGTGTCAGGTCCTGGTTATGGGATCTGCAACACTTGGTAGTGTATTGCAGGGCAGACGTGTTTGGCTGGGGGGGGGGTGGTATGCCTATTCGTACAAGACATATGTTGTTTGGGGCCTCTCAACCCCATTAACGGTGCATGTGGACATATATGTTTTTGTTAGTCTACCATTGCTGTCTACAGATGTATGGCCGTATATACATATATATATATATATATATATATATATATATATATATATATATATATATCTGCTTACACATATATATATAACTATGTCCGTATATACCTACATAGATATATATCTGCGTACATATATGTAACTTGCTGTGTATATGTGGACATATAGGTGTAGACATATATGTGTGTCGATGTAAGCATTTGCATGTATATATATTCATATATATATATAAATATATATGTATATATATATATATATATATATATATATATATATGGATATATTTCATATATATATATATATATATATATATATATATATATATATATATGTTGCATCTGTTTAGATATTAATATATTTGCACACACACATACATCTAAATGTTGGTATAAATTCCCTGTACTGTTGCATGACTGGGCTGGATGATATGTCTCTGAAAAAATCTGATTTATGCATATTTGGCATGGCTTAGTGGTAAATCACTTTGTCTATGATGTGCAGAGTCCTGGGTTTGAGCCTTGCAGAGGTGGTTTATTTTGTTGGTGGACAGAACATGGGCCGATAGATACAGAGTGATTAAGGCACTTTAAAGCAGTTGTAAGCGGGTTTGTGCAGGTTTGCGCGGAGGTAAGCACTGCTCACTTCCGGTTACAGTTTCTTATACTCAGTTAGCTTATAAATTGCTTAATCTGTGAAGGCAGTGCTTACCCTGTGCAAACAGGTTTAGAACCACTTACTGCTGCTTAAAAATGCTTACTCCTGCTTACCCCCATGCTAATGTCTTTAAAAGAAAAGAAAAAAGGTTTGATAGGAAAGTGATGAAAAATGGACACAAACAGGGAAAGACAGCAGGGAAAATAGCTAGGGATGTGCAGAAAGGGTGTAGGGAAGGTCCATAGCTGCCCATTTCTTCTACAGCAACAGCTGTGCATATACACTGAATTTGGAGGTAGATTTGGATACTCAAACCCCTGGGAGAGGGGTAAGGACAACAATAATAAGTTGTGATGCCAATTAGACTGGATTACATGTGTCCAGTGGACACGTGTGCAAAATGGACAGCTATGTATGGGGTGAGATTTTTTGTGGAAACAGATTGCTCTTTTTTCAGGTGAGAGCGGGATGTTGGGGAGGGGTAGTAGGTATATTTGGGGAGGTAAGTTGGGTAGGTTAACAGACAAGACACACAAGACATATATAGAGGCATTATGTGACACATGTGGGGGGTAAACACCTTGATGGGGAGGGGTGTTGGGATATCTGAAGCCCACAAGCCCCCTAGTGGTAACAGTGGGACTGAGGTCCCCACCCATGGGCAGTCACCACTGTACCTTCACAGCCACAAAGGTGGCTGTGCTGAGGGCTGAGCCACAGAGCCAGGCTGACTCTCTAATCACAACACATGGCCCTTGAGCTGGCGTAGAAGATCACCAAACTGCTCATTGATCGCTCTATGCACCACGACCCCGACCTGGCAGTGGGTGACAGGTACCTGTCTGCACCCATTCCCGGGGGGGGGGGTGAGCCCCATCCCCTGAGGTGGTTCCACCCGAGGGTGGTGCAGGACTAATGGAGAGGGAGGTCCAGGGCTGGGCCCTAGCCAGCTGAGGTGGGACATGTGAGTCCACTGGGACCAACCTTCCCAAGCATGCTATAGTGTTTAGAATTCATCATCATATATGGGTTAGTAATAGTCAACACATTCCAGGGTTAGGTATAACAGCATGCAAAGATATTCCCATTAACCCAGACACCAGATATGGAACAGTTGCATAGCAAACAAAACACATGCACATATGGGACAACAGTGGTAATAAGAACAACATGCAGGTACATTGATGGCACCATGCCAGCAATGTTGGAATAATTCAATATGGCATATGCATGGAAACCATTAAAATATATATCAAACAATTGGACATTATCTGAGTCAGTACATACCAGTTGGGGTGGGTATGTTGATTATTGTTGGAGATAAGGTGGGGGGGAGACAAAGATGTCAATTAACAAGTAGTATAGTCCTGTAGTCCACATTACTTTCCTAGTCAGTGCTGTTATCTGTACCTTACTAGTCTTACTACACTACCCTATAGCCTTATTGTGGACAGTGATGGGGCTGTCATCATCATTGCACATGAACTGGTTTTACCTGCAGTGTACGCCTCTTACCTGGTATACCAGTGGAGAGGAATGTTTGTTAACACTGACTAAATGTTTGTACACATATGCCCGGATTCTGTGTTGATGTTTTGCACTATGCTATCCAACTCTTTCTGCACAGACTCTGGCCATGTGTTGACCACATGCTGGTGTGCCTGGACATATCTAGAATATTGCCCTCTTCTACCTTTAGTGACCTGACACATATATATATATATATATATATATATATATATATATATATATATATATACATACTTTCCTACACAGTTATATTATGTAGCACAGTGTGGGTGACAGTGACCAGTGATACTTTTCATGATGGTAAGCACTGCTAACCTGCCATTACATCTGCTTACAGAGAGTTAGCTTGAGAATTGCTTAGCCAGTGTAGGCACTGCTTACCGCCATGCAAACGGGATTACACTCATTTACTAGTGCTTAAATATGCTTACTACTGCTTATTGGTGCTCAGACCTGCTTATTAGTGCCTTATTCATTATGACACTGACACCTCACATGTGCATTTACTGCAGTTCTCCAATTCATAAATATATGTTATTTAGTGGGTTATGCAACAAAAATATTGGTCATAATGTGCTTTGCCATGTAAAACTGGATGTGTTGCAGTGGGACTCAAACCAGGAATGCCTGCTCATAAGGTGAAAGCTCTGTCCACTAAACTATTGCTCTGTTGCTTCATTTACATATATCTTCCTTGTTATTCTCTTCAGCCTTTTAAACTGCTTTAACCATAGCTATGCCATGGGCACACCTACGCACCTATGGTTAGCTGTAATCGGATGTTTAAAAAAAAAAAGTTTCTTCATTTTATTTATATATTCTGTTACTATTATACACAAGGGGACTGTTGGTGGGGCAGTCACCTGTGAGCAGTCTCGCTCATTGCATTCCCCTTTCTGCTGTTCTACGCTGCTGGCACATGTTTATTCTGAGAGCTCTGCTCTCAGACATGCCCCCTTCACTCTTACATGCTCTGTGTAAGCCTGGGAGCTCAGGCAGCGTGCATCATTAATATGCATGGTGCGCTGCTGTCCTGCTCCTAAATGGTCGCTTCCATGCAGGACTAAGCTAGTCCTGCATGGAAGATTAGTAAATCTGGGGGTTAGACTTAGAATGCCTAAGAAACTCTATAACATACTTCTGATGTTGACATCTTAGAAGCTGTTTCCAATAAATCATCTGAACATTTGCAAAGATGTTCTAGGCTTAAGTTGATACTATTCTACTTACTGTTTGCTCTATATGCCTCTTGAAAATATCTAAAGATATGTCTCTGAATACTTCTCTGAATATGCAGTTGCTGAATGCATCATAGGCACCATTTTTGTATTTAACACATACAGTTTAAGACATATTTATTTTAAGTGTGAGAGATTGTTTTCTCTGCAATTTGTCATTCTTGGGACAAGCAACATATGAGTTAGATTGTTTTCACTACTCCACAACCACCCCTTTGATCTTCTACTCCATTCAATTTTGCTGTATTCTCAATATCTTTCCCTTAATGATGATATACTTCTTGCTATATGAATATAGTCATATTTTCAACTTGTAAATCCAAAAAACAAAAATGGCACAATGCTCCAACCACAGTACTATAAACCAAAAAGAAATAGAGCACCGGAAACCATGTAGTTCAAGCACGAATAATTTATTAACAAGACCACACCACGGACATAACACCAAACCACATTAACGCTACACAAGTTATTTCATGATGAAAACATATGAGGAATTGTGTAGAGTTAATGTGGTTTGGTGTTATGTCCGTGGTGTGGTCTTGTTAATAAATTATTCATGCTTGAACTACGTGTTTTCCGGTGCTCCATTTCTTTTTGGTTTATATTTTCAACTTGACTAATTTTCATTCAGTCTCTCTTGAATATACTTTATATTTTCAGTTGTAATAAAGAAATAGATATGGAATTTCTCTTTTACTTTAATGGTAATTGAATTTGGAATGACTTGCACCTTACATTGGAGGTTTTCATTACTGCAAAGCTAAGTGTATGTCTGTATAACATTCACTTTTAATGCTTTATACTAGCCTCATGATTTATTTTTTTGCAGTCCATACTTTCCTCCCAACTTGGCCATTATATTTTAGGAAGTTTGGACTACTGGTCATAAGATGAATTTCCAAACACTTTGAAAATCTTTTAAATGTTATACTTACATACAGTAAATTACTTCCAGATATAACCACATCAGGAGTCCTATATCTTGAAAAATATGTTTTTTAATGCATTAATCATACATTTATTTATAGTAATAGTTAACTTTAAAAGTTAAAAAAAAATCACAGTATAACAAAATATAATTCCATTCTTAGTTTATTTACTGCTTTTGATTTCACAATGCTCTTCACAATAAGACCGTGAACTACACATCTCTCAGTTAAATGGCAACACTTGTCACATGCTTTGAAGCCTCTAATCAAAAATTGCTTAGTAAATGTCATATATTAAATACCTTCACATTTTTAATAAGCTTTTTATATTGATGTTATCATTTAAACCTTTCTGGCCTGAAAGCGTGAAACTTTGCCTGCTACACAAACTCTTATTTTCTCAAGTAAACAGTTTAACTCATTCTTCTCAAATTTGTCTTTAAAAAAATGCCAGTAATTAAAAATGCAATTTGTCTGAAATCCTTTCAATGTTTACATAGAAAACTGATTGTGCTTACCATTGTAATGGCATATTTATACTCATATATAGGGTCCCTATTATATGAACGAAAAATCAAGATCTCGAACGGCTGAAAAGTCAAAAATGCCATTCTTCAAAATTCTTATTGGGGGCTTCTGCCCCCCCCCCCGCTAATTATATATACCAACTCCGAGATCGCACTACAGTGAGGAAAGGGCAAATTTTCCAATCTTCACTGTACTGTGATCTCACAATAGCAATCTCGAAGAACGGCATTTTTTACTTTTCAGCCATTCGAGATCTTGATCTTTCATTCATCTAACAGGGATTCCATATATATTGCTGTGATTGTTTCCTAGTCATGTTCCCAACAAAGAAAGTGCCACAGCAAGGTCAAGTAGTAACATTCACTGTATTACAATCAATTATTGAAGAATATCCAAAATGGCTGTCCATGTAGAGAAGATGTGAAATAAGTCACATATGTATAAATCAACAGTGGTTGCAAAATGCTTGTCCCTGAGTATCAGGCTCTCTTGCCTTGTTTGTACCATCTTCACTCCAGTGAAATTATAATAATTATTTTAAATTGTAAATCTTTTTTGCCATCAAACTTTAGTTGTGAACCAGTACTGGTACTTTATAAAGTTAGAACATCTGGTTAAAATGTTTCAACACATTTTTCAACATTTGTGTTCCCTAAGAGCAGAGAATACTTGAGTTTAATGGAGTTTTACACACACACACACACACACACACACACACACACACACACACACATATATATATATATATATATATATATATATATATATATATATATATAAAATGTTACCAACTTTAAAACTGTTGAAAAATCATCAACTGTAACCTGTTTGAGATTTTCTATAAAGCAACAAGAATCATGAAAGAAGAGCAGCATTTTTGAACCATGAATCCTTATAATAAGCTCTGCTTTTTGAATTATGTCATTTAGTATTTGGTCTAAATTCAATTAATTAATTTCCATTTTTGAACCATATGGACTAAAAATAAACCTTAAAGGCATGTTAGTGTGGCTTTTATTTAACATTTGAATTCCAAATTAATGTTCCCAATCTCTAGCATTCTACTGTCAGAAAAGTATGAATATCACAACTAACGATTTTCTCTTACATTAACTCTAATGCTGACAGGTCAATATGCTAAATTCAGTTATCTGGATGTGACAATCAAATAAGTTTTACAATCTTATAAAGCAGTGAAAATATATTAGTTGTATGCCTGTTCTGTCATCATCATCATTCCTCCCTTTTCTGCTTGCATAAAATGAAGGTTCTTTTTGACAGTTTTGTTTAACGCTTCTTGTTCTTTGAATGAAAAATTACAAATTTTCTTATTTATGGTTCTGCATAGTAAAGTCCTTAACTCCCTGTCATAAATGCTTTCAAACACTTGTAAAGTTGGAGTTAATATAGAACTGACAACTTTTTATTTTCTTTAAACTAAAAACACTTGCAATGTTTAGTATTTTACTTAGCATAAAACTGTTGTTTAACTTCAACACTTCACTATATAGAACAATTGCATACAGTCAGGACATGAAACACATCTAATTATTTTGTTATTTATTTTGTTTATACTTTGTTGGCCAGGTTAGTCCCACTATACCAATGATCTCTCTTCAGGGGAGACCCAAAGTGGTATTCATAGTGATTAGGAGAAATTTGGTAAGGCCACTGGGGAACTTTCCCAACTCTTTTTGTGAGTGGTAGGCACTATATGCAATGACAGCAGTGAAACTCAAATTAGGAAATGCTGTGGTGAAATCACAGCAGTTGACAAACATTATGGTTATGAGACTACAATTTAGCTGTTAGGTTTAGATGTGCAGTGTACATACAAGGAAAAGAGTGACCATTTATGGCCAGATATTGTTAAAAAATTGAAATGGATAAAGTTAGAGTTTACTCAGAAAGTGATGTTACCTTATTATTATCACAACTGGAAGGAGAAGGCTTATCAGGGATTATTATTTCATCTATTCCTGGTTTGGTGAATGTCGTTTTACAGTAATTCACTACAGCACTTCAGTTCAAAAAGATCAGCTATTGACTATTAGCAGATGCAGTATGTAGCTAATATACTAAGGAGACTGTACGGGGTCAAGCTGTCTGTTTACATCAATGTTGTTTTTGACTACATTTTAGGCCCACAGGACAGGGGTCTCCATGGACAAATACAGATTTTGGAATAAAGTTGCATTTTCTTTGCACGTTATGATCTTTTATGTGAGAGCTCTTATCCATTTTTCAGGGGAAAGTCTTGAAACAGAAATTGAATAGCAATGTATTTTGAATAATTCTGAAGTAAAGTTAACCATGACACCACTGTCAAGTTTTTTAATAACAAGAAAGTTACATTTTGGACTAGAGAGTCAAATTTACCTTGAAGAAGATGTGCAAAAACAACTGCAGAAGTACTGTATAGGTTCACAACCACTTCAGAAAAATATGGCGACATTGGGCCTATGGATTGTGGAATGGGAAGGGAGAAATGAATCATGTGTTCAAAATTGTTGTTTGAAATGTAATGAATCAAATATATGTTAAGCAAGAAGATGTGCAATTCACTATACAGGGCAGCCTAAACATTGTTTTGTATGTGGTCAAATGGGTAATTTCAGACAAAATCATCCAGATGTGTTATGTTCACATTGAGAGGTAGAATATAATAAGATAATTGTGTTATGATCAGAATAAGCATTTCTGAGTAGCTGCCCTAAAAATAATTTTGGGTTACAACAAAATAAGTCTATTATGGAACTGGATCTACAAAAATAAGACTTTTCTCAAAATGAAAGTCCCCCAGATTGATGGAGAGAGCATGTGGAGGGGTCAAATTTAGCTATAACAATGAAAATATTAGAAGACTTTCTAAGCTGGGTTTCTACTACCTACCCCCAAGAAACCATAATTCTTGGCGACGTTAACATAGATTGGAACACTATCAATGATGTCAATCCCTCCTCTCATATTAACCTACACGGTTTCACCCAAACCATTACCTCAACTACAAGGGTCCATAAGCCCAGTAAGAGAGAGAGTATATTAGACTGGATACTCACAAATAAAGTAAACAAACAGTATAAAGTAGGTACTATGCCGGACGATGTCAGTGACCACTCCCTAACCTACATTACTAGACAAAAATCAGAATGTGTTAACCTCCCAAATACTAGGCTAATTCGATCCATCAAACATTTTAACATAGACCTCTTCCAAGCTGAACTGAGAGCATGCAATTGGAATTGCTTAAAATCACTTCCCCTGGAGGAGGCAGTCTCATATTTCAATACTACCTTCTTATCCATACTTGATAAACATGCTCCTGAACGTTCTATTAGAGTAAAAACCAAAACAGCCCCATGGCTTACCAACAATACTAAAAACATCATTCAAACCAGAAACAGAGCATGGACAAAATGGAGATGCCATAGACAAAACCCTGATTTAATTCTTTTTCGCCAGCTTAGAAATTTAGCTAAAAAATCAATAATCTCTGACAAGAAAAAATTCTACTGTGAACTTCAGGAAACTCATCTTAACAATTCTAAATACTTCTGGTCATCAGTAAATAGACTTCTCTCCCCAGGAATTGCTAAAACTCCATCCCCACTTAATGCTGACCCAGAAACCCCTCTCCAGACTGCTAATGCTTTCAACTCTTTTTTCTCTGAAACTATTCAATCCCTAGCCAAACAAATGAACACCAACAACTCTTATATTCCAAATAATATAGCTAACTCCTCCTTTAACTTCTCTCTAAAACCCATATCTACTTCTTTCATATATAGACTCATTCACAAACTGAAACCTTGCACCCCTTCTGCAGACAAGCTCCCTTCTCTCTTCCTTCAGAAAGCGGCCAAAGTAATAGCTTACCCTATATCCTTACTTATAAACAGAACTATCCAAGAGGGAACCATCCCTGACATCTGGAAAATCTCCTATATTATCCCACTACATAAAGGTGGTAACTCCCTTGACCTCTCTAACTTTAGACCTATCGCCCTTCTCTCACCCCTAGCCAAAATCATGGAAAAATGTATTCATCAGCAACTTGTGCACTATCTCTCTCTTCACAACATAATAGCAAACTGTCAGCATGGCTTTAGACCTCACCACAGTACCACCACTGCCCTTCTTTCCTTTGTAGACACTATCAACAAAAATCGTAACAACAATACTCTCTCTTCCGCTCTCTTCATTGATCTCTCTAAAGCTTTCGATATGGTCAACCACTCTCTCTTAATCAATATTCTTGAATCTCTCTCTTGTGACAAATTCGCCATTAAGTGGTTTAAATCTTATCTTAACAACAGACAACAAGCAGTATTATGGGAAAACCATATCTCATCACTCTTGCCCATTTCCATCGGAGTTCCCCAGGGCTCCATTCTTGGTCCACTTCTGTTCTCTCTCTTTATTAACGATCTACAGACTGCAATCCCACAAGCAACCTGCATACAATACGCAGATGATTCTACCCTTATCTGCTCGGCACCATCCCCTACAGAACTAATCTCACTGACCCAAAATACCTTTAATTCCGTAGAAACATGGTTTTCTAAACGGTTTCTCCTTCTAAATGCCAAAAAAACAAAACTCCTCCTCTTCTCCCCACCACTCGATCCCCCTTTAAACTTTACCATTTCCTCAAATAACGGTACTCTCATCTCACCTGATCTCACTACAAAGCTTTTAGGAATAACCATTGACAATAATCTCTCCTTCGATCAGCACATTAACAACAACATCAAATTAGTTAACAGAAAAATAGGATCCCTTTATCGCATCAAACCTTTTCTAACCCCAGCAACTAGAATCAAAATTGCACAATCTCATCTTTTATCAACTCTCCTATCGCCTCCCTATTTATACAAACCTTAAGAAAAGTAACCTCAACAAACTTACAACCTGCTATAACAACATAGCTCGCCACTAGTAACCCATTTAGGACCCACCATTGTCTAAATCTAAAACAACTAGGCTGGCTAGAATTTCAAAACTACCTTATAATTCCTCAACTCACTATTGCCCACAACATTTTATACCTACCTGACAACACCCCAATACTCTCTCAACTTCTAATCCCTTACAACAATCTCAACTCACTTCGCTCCTCTTGTAAACTCATGACAAAAACTATAAAGGCGAACAACACAGCAGGTGTTTCTTTATTCACTAACACAATAGGTAAAAGTTGGAATCTCCTACCTAGTGACATAACTCTGACCACATCCGTGCCACTTTTCAAACAAAAACTTAAACACTACTTCCAAAATCATTGGCTGTGCTCCTGCAATACACCTGACTAACCATTTTCTCTTACCCTGTTTCCCCTCCACTCTTTTCTTCTCTACCCTCCTCAGTTTTGTTTCTTTCACTGTTTTGAGATTAAGTATGTACTTTTTGTACAATTGTGTATATTTAATGAACTGCTTATTGTAAACTTGTTCCTTTTAAATTATCCTTCCTTTTTTGTAAGATCTGATCTTAGCTTTTAACTTAGAGTAGTAAATTTTATTATGTAATGTACTTAGTATATAGTGGAGCTTTTCTCCTCGGGCCTCTGCTGGAAATGGACATGTATCCAGCCAGACTAGCCCGGTCAACAAATGTAAAATAAATAAAATAAAAATAAAATAAAAATGTTAATGCTGCGTGTTTTATCTTTGAAAAAACTAGTTGCAGTGATAGCAGTGAAGTGGAAGATGCTACTATATTTGCAAAGGTAGGAAAGCCTAAGCAGAAGCAGAGATTCAAAGCAAAAGGTAAACTTAAAGGATGAAAGTTTTAACATTAAATGTTAATAATTGGATTAATCCAATAAGATATTGATCTATGGCCATATAGTTAACACGTTTTTCCTAGGATGTTTGTTTACTACAAGAAATGCATAAGCTGTTTAGACAGGAACACGAATTCTTAGATGTATTTTCACAGAGCAAAGGATTTTAGTCCTTTTGTGAAAATACTTGTTTCTTGGGTGATATTTTTTTCTTCTTAACTCAGATATAGAAGATTATGATCAGGTCACTGATTGTAATGAACATATTATCTGCTTGAGATATGGATGCCAAGAAGTTCATCTAGACAGTGAAACTGTATTTTCACCATGTATTCACAATTGCTAAAATATATCAAAGTAAACAATTTTCTCAGTGACCACTAATAATTTCCACTGCTGCTGTAATGAATTCCCATTTACAAATGACACCTTACAACACTGTAATATGCCCATCATAGGAATAAAACAAACATTTCATGAAGTGAATTCAAAATGTCTCATTTTCAACAGTATTTTTTCTTACTCTAAAATGTCTGCAATGTCCTAATTAATTTGTCATATAAGGTGAGTAATCCCAAACTAATATGCTGTTGTTAAACTTACTCATGCAAGTTTAAGGTGTTTTACATATTGGGTATGCAAATGAGGCACTTTTACACTTACCTCTATGAACAGCAGTGATACACAAATGTGCATGGTATCTTATGCACATAATTGCTCTCCCTGCTTCATATCTCTCAACTGTCCAGATTTTCTCAGAATGTCCAAATTCTTGCCTTGTATTTTTTGTGGTTCTCTGGCAAATCACTGAGGACTGAAATCACTAAATAATGACACAAATTTGAGTTTCAGATTTCATATCCTTTAGAAAATGCACGCCAACATAAATATTATTATTCTATCAACTTTCTAAGGTTATTAGAGCAATATGTAAAATCTGTACCTATTTTTTGGCCTTTGCCCCTCCTTATTTTAGTTTTTGCCTAGATTTTGCATGCTAAGACATTGAGAGGTATGCCCTGATTCATTTCACATTACGTGCATCTTCAGGTACAAATGCTTTTGCCATAAGTAGGGATATTTATCAACATTCCTGCACAATTAAGTAATCAGCATGAATGACATCCACTGACTACATTTGTTTATCGACATACTGTTGCTCTGCAGATTACTGCTACTTACAACTGGAGGCCATGATGATGAATACCACCCCAAATTTCTCCTAAAATAGTACAGTAAGTTGCTAGAAAATTATAAGACCTTGAAAAGCAACACTGAATAAATAAGTTGAGCATAGGGTGTTCCAGAAACTTGGTATTTGAGAAACAGGGAGGGGAAAATATGGTAGTATTTTTCATTAAATGGATACCTAACATCCTGAAATTGTAAGAAAGGCTTTTCTTTGACATTGAAAAAGTCTCAGAGCTATCTGAACAAGGCATCTTCTTGACACTGAAAAGGCACCAAAGCTGTGAACAAGGCAGCTTCTATACCTGATGCACCACCTAGGTCAATTGTTTTGAAGCTTCTATCTTCCCTAGACAAGGTCTTGGTTCAAAACAGAACTTACATAACCCTACTGTGAAAACTGGTGATAGATTAGATAGAACAATAATTATTTGGTGAAAACATCTGAGAAAAGAAAAAATATATATTTTTGCTCTTTTCTTAATTATTTTGTTTTTATTTGGAAACTGGATAGTTGGGCTGGTTTATGACTTTTCAGCCACGGGTTTACAGGAATGTTAGAAAAGTGATATACAACCAGGCATGTAGGTAAAGAAACAGTTAAAATTACATGCACACTCAATTACCAATAGAAATGCACCCTTTTAAGGCATCTTATAGCTGCACATTCAATAAGGCAATCAATACTTGACTTAACAGACACCGTATTAAAATATAATAAATTGGGTGTATGCCATCATAATTTCCCTGAAAACACTATTAAGCTTCAGTTCAGCTTTAAAGCTTTTCAAGTGCCTGCTTTCTTTCTTATCCCAGATAGTAAATGGTTTTGGATATATTGTCCCAGTCTGGTTAGTGTCTTTTCTGTATGTTAGTTTTAAATCCTGGTCTCACTAGAGAGATAGCCTTGGCTGTCTCTAAAGCTAGATTCCTGGGCCCTAATGGCTGGCATTATTTATTTAAATTGTTTATTTTTGGGGGAGGACAGTGGCTCAGAGGAACCATTTTAAATAGGCTGAGTTTATAAGAAGTATGGCCCTGCTCTGAACAGGAAACCAGTTAAAGCTTTTTTCATAGAATGTAATGGTATGTGTTTGCATCTGCTAACATTACAAATGTGCACATTTTGTTTTGGATTAGTTGCAGCCTTTTGCTATTTGATCCAGAGTGAAAAGTTAATAGTGGTAGTCCACCTTTAGTCTTTGGGATAAGAGTTGCTTGCGACTGGTGCATCAGCAACTGGAGATAGCAAATGGTATATTTTATAGCAGAGTTTGCACTGTGGTAATCTGTATTGACAAGTGTATTAAGTGACGGTCAAAGAAGGATCCTGTGTCGGGCCAAAGTATATTTGATAAGTAACAGCTTTATAATGTTGTTCATCTTGCACTTTAATAGTAATTGGAGTTGCTTGGCTACTTCTTGGGAAATGACAAACAGGATAAAACATTTGGTAGTTAATCAGTAGTCAGTTATTTTGGGTCCAGCTGCAAAGTGATGTGAAGATATGAATCTATTTTGTATCATTAATTTAACCTTTAATTAAATCACTCTAGCAAAAAAAAAAAATATATATATATATATATATATATATATATATATATATATATATATATATATATGAGTTTGCCATCGTTATCTTACATGGTTAAAACTAATCTTTCCTTTGGAGAAAAATGGTTCAATACTTTATAGAAGAAGCAGTATCAGAAACAAAAACAAAATGCCAGAAGTGGAAACAATACATTGGTTATATTATTCTTTTTAGAAATATTCAGAAATTGATGAACAGAAAACTGATTTTTTACAACATAAAGCAAAAGGCTTCAGTGATTCTTGCCAAAAAGAAACTCAGAATGTTATTAAAACTGTGAATGCTGTAACTCTATAGAACAGTTTAATGTTGCAATTTGTTTGTGATTTTGTTTAGAAATAAGTTTTACTCTATTTGTACTTATCAGTTGAACGTTCATAACATTAATAAAGGCAGTGTAGCAGAAAAGTCATTTAATTCAGTGAAATATATGCTATATTGTAACTAACTCAGTATATAGATAGTTTGTGAATTAATGTGGTCATGTTTTCATAGGTAAATATGAGACAATCAGTCTGCAGACCATTACATGCCTAGCAAATAGCCAAAGGTGAGAATCAAACCCTGTACTTTCTCAGTAAGATACGCATCTTACTCTTATGATAACCTACCTCCCACCTTTTGCTTATGCACTTATTATTTAATTATTATTCATCATTTCTTATGTTTACCCAGTTCCTAATGCATATTTAGTGACATGGCAACAGCCTTTTAAATATTCATACTGTATGAGATTTCTTTTACTTTAGCTTTTTCCCCAACGTTTAAAATGTTTTCTGACTTAGTGCAACTTGGCCACGTGCTTGATCTTCTTGCCTTTCTACTTACTTCATATCAGGCATTTGATTTTGTTGCCTGTGTAAGCAGGGATAGTCCATGTGTTTGCATACTGTGGCTGCCATTGACTTATTACATTAACTAATCCTGTTTGTAATTGCAGATCATATTCAAGCCCTAGTGTTTGGGAGTTAAGTGTATTGGTACTAAATTAGTGTGCCTTGATTGCCCCAACAAAGGAGAGTCACACAATTACCCTCCTGTTTGATCCCAGTTGCTCAAAGATTGTCATCCTTTAGCAGCTATCAGCTGATGTTAATCTGGCATATCAATAATGGTTTCTGTCTTTGTTGTGAGGCTTTCTTTCATGGGTAAGACACTGTTTCTGAACTGGTGAGTGCCTTTAAGAGTAAGGGGACGTATGGCACTTTGCAACACAGTGACATGCAACAGGTTAGATTTGTATTACTGATCATTGCTGTTTGTCGAGTAGCATACATTAGAAGGGCTGAACATATATTTCTAGCTATGTTTTTGGATGCATTGCTTAAGTTGTGCCATGTAGCCATAAGCATTAGACATTCATTCTGGTTGCTGAGGCAACAGTTTTCAAAGAGGTTTTAATGGTCCTCTTGCATTGGTAGTCTGGGAGTCATGTTTCCTATTAGTAAAATACCTGGCTTGTTCTGCGATAAGGCACTTACATTGGTTGGCATACTGGCAAGGTTGGCTCACTGCAATTTGCAAACTATGTTATATAAAAATAGCCAAATTTTATTTGCATTTTTTTTTTAGTTTTATTTACACTATTCAAACAGCTTCTACATTTTATATTACTTATTTGAATTTTGAACACTATCAGGAAGTAGCCTAGTTTTGTTATCCAGCATTCAGTAGGAAATTTATTTGGTAACCACAATTAAAGCTGAAAGGTACAATGGTTGTTGATATTTATAAAAGCTTCACAAACTTTTTATGAGTGTTCCATCTGCCAGCACCAGCTCTTGCTTTGATATCTCCAAAATCAACTTTGAAGAAAGTTGTTTTAGTAATAGAATGCCCATAGACATGTGGACACCACTGGTCTATAGTAGTTTGTCGAAAACTAACTTCAGTGAATAGCCATTTATTGAACATAAATCAGTGAATGGCCAATCATCAAGCTTTCATATCAATGAATGTTTTTCACAGGGCAGTGAGTTATTTGGCCAATGTACTACCTAGCACACACACTGCAGTATATCAAACCCAGCAAGGTGGGGGCTATTTCCCCCCTTCTTATACATACTAATCTCGAGATTGCACTACAGTGGGGAAAAGGGTAAATTTCCTAACGCTGGCCAAGTAACTCACTGCCCTGTGAAAAATGTTCACTGATATGAACATTCAATGAATGGTCGCTTGCTGATTTATATTTGATGAATGACTGTTTTGCTGAAGTTAGTTTTCAACAAACTAATATAGACTCAGACACCACAGATTAGGCATTATGGTAATCACTATTGGATACTGAAGTTTAAAATAAAATCCTGCAAAGAATGCTGATTAGTTCAATGTTACATTGTATGAAATATTAAGCCTAGAAATTTACATTTCACCTTTTTAATCCACTGTTGTTTTATTACTTTAAATAAATGCTGAAGACTCATTAATTTTTTAAAGAGGTATATTGTTTGGGTGTTGATGTAATAGTTAAGGTGTTTATCTCCCACCCACAAGATATTAACTTTGGGTTGGGAAATTTGTCTATGCTTAAAATGTCTAACAAGGATAAATAGCTTACTACTAATCTATTTTTATATTCACATATCAGTATGTGGCATAATTTTTGCTTTCTTCTTAGTCCTTTATAAATTTATAGAGGAGAAAATAGTTATTAGCTAAATGATAGAATAGTTAGATGGAGCTTCATGAGTCTTTCATATGGCAAGTATTATCAGCAGAACATTTATGTGAAAGATTATTAACAGAGACAGAAGACTTGAGTTGCCTCTGAAAGGTAGCTGTGGTTTTGAAGGTATGTTTTTTCTGTTCCATATGAAAGACATACCCCTATAATGTTTGCTGTATTTACTATATTTTGTGACTGTGATTTCATTACCTTTGTTCTGATAGATTATAAAAATAGCTTATAAAAATAGGCATATAAATTCATAGCATATTTGATGTTTTATTTTTAACTTCTTTGAGAAATATCTTTATTGAGCACATAAACCACAAAAAAGTAACATTGTTAAACAGGATATCAAATAACATTAATCTTAATCTTACAATGCATAATCATCACACAATTTCATAACAGGCTGAATGAGTTCTTCTTCTTTTGTCTTTTCCTGGTTAGGGGTCACCACAGCAGATCACCTGTCTGCTCATGATTGGCAGTGGAGTTTTTACGGTGTCAAGTTGCCAGCCTGGCACCCAACCTTTCACAGAAGGAACACACATGCACACACTCATGGCTAGGGCCAATTTAGAGTGTCCAATCCACCCATAGCATATCTTTGGGATGTGGGAGGAAACCGGAGCACCTGGAGGAAACCCACACAGAAGACATGCAGACTCCACACAGCAGGCATCCCAGCCAAGGATCGAACCAGAAAACCTCCTGCTGTGAGGTGGCAGTGCTAACCGCTACACCACCATGGCCATCCTAACAGGCTGAGTAACCCCCCAAAATATAAATAAAAATATTATTATAAATAATATATTACCAACAGAGGTGATATAGTACATGAACCACTGTTTTAAGTATTTCACAAATCAGTTTACTTTTCCACAACTGAGGATACTTTTATATTTATAAATAAAAATATATAGTTTAATTCAGAGTTTGAGGAACTAATGGCATCTCTGTAGTTTTTCTCAATATTTATGGTGTTTGTTCTGACAGATATTGTAGTGGGAAACAATAATGTAGTTGATTATGTTGTTAAATTAAACCTCATAGTTCATCACAGTCCCAAAGAATTTGTTACTTTAATGCAGAGATTTACTGGTGCTTAATTAACTAGCAAACATATTACCAGAGGAGCCAGAAGGTGTATCTACCAAGTTCTTATAAAGCTCATGGACTGATGAACATGACTGAAACATTGGCTAACAGTTCACTTACTGCTTGGATGAGTGCTGAAAAGCCAGTTAATCCATTTCTGCAGGCTTCCTCTGGTAATACAGGAAGCCATGAACAGGCAAGCTGGGGATTTAGTACTTATCACAGTTCTGTTAATATAAAATGGACTATCAGAGATTTAGAAAGCTAGTGATTTAAGTTTGTGTTCCTACCCTATGACAGCTGATACTTAGAACATTGTAGAAGGACTGGCCAAGTACTGATGTCATTAAGATTATACAAGTTTCCAAATGGTATTACAGAACAAGATGCTGTGTACAAAGAACTTGTTGCCTTTTTGAATGGCACAGGGACAGAACTTCTAAAAATCCTAATTTTACACAGTGAGAGTAAAATTAGTATTCAAAATCAGCACACTTGTGACTTGGAAGCTTATATCAAAAGCCACAGTAGTTTTAATAAACAACAGAATTTGTATGAGTCGGTATTTTGGAAAAGTGGAAAAGCACACTACAAACATTGTCAAAAGAAAAAACTGTTTTGCAAGACAGCCATGTGTGTAAAGACAATTAAGTCTATATGACTGGGTATTCTCTGAGAAAGAAAATGATGAAACAGGAAAGTATTCATTTAGAAGAGTTTCAAACCCGGGCTCTGTGTCTTCCATTTTTTTTAAATGTCCAGCATTTCTTGCCACTGCCTAGAATTTTCCACTATTGCCCAGGCATTCAAAAAGCCTAGCAAAGAGGACATGTTCATGGACAATAAGAAAATTCATGGTGCACACTCAGGCAATGAAGTGGAGGACAATATGGAGAGTCAAGGCAATGCAGACATGGAGGAGACAGGAGGAGAGGGTGGAGGAGGAACAGAAAGAGATGATTGCTATCCCTCAAAAGATGAATAAAAAGTCTTGGCAAAAGGATTTAAATGTATTCATAGCAGAAGATCTGGTCTGGTAAGTGCAATTTTAGACCTAAAACTGTATGAAAGGAAATTAAATTTACATTTTATTTAAATGGTATTCTGCATTTAGAAAAATGACTCTATAATGTATTGAAAGAAAAGTACAAACAGTTCTAATCTTAGCAACACTGTTCCCCAGGATTTACTAATCTTCCATGTAAGACTAGATTAGTCTTACACAGAAACACCAGTCTAAGACTATGACGGCAGTGCACCATGCATATTAATGAGGGCGCGCTGCCTCAACTCTAAAGCTTACATGGAGCATGGACAAGTGTAGGGGGGATGTCGGACTGTCGAGCAGTCCAAAAATCCTCTCCCCTGCACTGACAAAACCCAAGAAATGTCGAGTTACATGAGCGAGTCCGCTCACATGTGTACATTGTAACACTACACTCCCCCATATGTTAAACCTCGTACAAATTTAAAAATTAAAAGAATTTTTTTTGTTTTATTTCCGATATAGCTGCCTGTGTTGCATGTGTTTGCATGGGATTGCCCATTGCTTAGCTACAGTTAGCAGCTTAGACACCAAAGAGGATAATAAGAAAAAAATATGCAAATTAAACAAAATACCAATAGAGTAGTGGTTAGAGCCTTCGCACAAAGAGGAAGTATTCCCGGTTCGAGTCCCACTACTGCACGTTCCATTTTGTGTTGGAAATCTGTATACAAAAATATTTCCTGACATTTATCATGTATACGTTTTGTAAAAAGCATTCAAATGCTATATGTAGTAGTTAACGAAATTATATATATATATATATATATATATATATATATATATATATATATATATATATGAAGGTGAAATGGTTATGCATTCTGAGGCATGAGTAACTTATTTACACAATATAAAGCACTGCTAAGCACATTTTAGCAGTATTTAGCATATTTAAAACCAATTGCTCATAGCTGAGCAGCGCGTTAACAAGCACAATGTATTTGCGCGTAGCTGCACACCGCGCTAACCAGTGCAACGTCGGGCAATGTCGAGCAACATTGGGCAACATCAGGCAAAGTTGAGCAAAGTCGGCTAAACACAGCCACACCTCCTTTACTGTACCTTAACCATTCAGGTCTGGCCAGTAGGAAAATAAAAAGCAGTGACAGGGCTCGAACTCAGGAAACTGTGCACTATTGTACATAACCACTAAGCCATGACAGCATTTCATAACCATACACTTTCAACAGACACATATCTATCAAAGGAATATTAAACATTACTAACATCAGCTAAGCAGGTGTGCCTATAGCTGAGGTTTTTCAAAACTGGCCAATCACAAATAAGTGTGGGAAATGAGGCATATTTAAGCTCCACAGGTGGGGATACTTGCCATAACTGTTTGCATCTCCCTTCTGCAGTCAGCATGGCTGGTGTTGGAGAAGGCACTTGATTTCAAGTGCAACACTGGGGCATTGAGGAGACCAAAGTAATGGTTTGGCTCCTTGTCCACAATCATGAGGAAAGACTCCTGCGGGGCCAGTACCAGGGCACCCAAAATAAAACGGAGGTCTGGAACAGTCTAGCTCATGATCTCACCAGTGCCACTGGCATTCCTCGAACTGGTGAGCAGGTCTGGCATCATTATTCTGACCTGAAGTGACATAAGGAGGATCAACTGGACCAGTGGATCCAGGAGTCCCATGCAATACCTAATGCCCCAGTACAGAGTAAGTAGCCATTGTATTAAGTAGTTAAGAATTGCTATGCTTGTCTATACTATGGATAGGTATGTTTCAATATCACTGCATTTACTTCACAGCTGAAGGTGTCCGGGCTATGAATCAGCAAGCCCATGAAGATAGGTTGCAAAGGCTGCGTCATCAGGCAGGTTAGTAATTAGTCTGCATGTACTGTTATATAAAATAAATGAGAGAGCCTTCAAAAAGTGTTTTAATCCAATAAATAAAGGTGTAATAATCCTTTAATAAATGTATAATTCCTGGAGTGCATCTGTGTCATTTTTTTTTATATGTTGTTGTACTGGTGCATTTTACAAATAGTACTCTTGTATTAAGCAGTGTTAACCCACACTTGGGTAGGCCCATATAATGTGGATGAAGGGAGTACCAGTAGCTTTTATGCATATTTACAGCCCTCAACTGTTGGTTCATGCCCAACATGTACAGGTTAATCTGGCACATGAGTAGCTTGGTATTTGTTCCCCAGAAATGTCAGTGTGCCGCCAGAAATGTAGGGAGCTGTTAACATATAACTGATACTTTCACCTGAACATATCTAGATAATTATATGAAAGTAGAGCTGTCAGTGTACCATCTTAGCAATAGTGTGTGTGAGCAACTCTCAAAATATGTAGCAGTAACATCTGCATCTTGGACAGTTTGTATGTCGTGATCTAGCAAAATCCAATTGCACAATATAAGGACATTGGGTAGTGTAATAATACATGTAAGGGACATATAACTGCAGTTAATAGGAATGTAGTGAAAACTAGAAGGATATATAAGTTGTTAATTGAGCTATCCTTTTCCACCCTACTGTATGTGCATAAAAATGCAATTCCACACCTCAATCAGTATGTCTAATCTCAAAACATTTGTTGGGACATATGTTCTATTGGTTTATAAATATTTGCATTTATTTCTATGCATGTGTCCTGTTAAAATACTAAAATATTGGTGGCCTGTTGCCATCAATTCAACCTGCATGCTGTTGTAATGTCCACTATTGTTCTATATATGCATGTGTTATGCTTGCTTTTCAACTGTTGAAAATTTGGTGTGTTGGGTTAATGGGAATACTTCTGCATGCTGTTATAACTAATTGGAAATGCTGTTGACTGTTACTAACCCATATCTTTATTAAACCCTCCAAAACATAGTTTGTATGGGAAGGCCGGTCCCAGCAGACCCACCTGTCCCACCTCAGCTGGCCATGGCACCTGGCACCAGCAGGTTTGGTGCCCAGCCTGGGACCTCCTCCTCCATTGGCCCTGTGCCACCTTTGGGTGGAAGCACTGCAGGGGATGGGGCTTGGCCCCCTTGTGCAAGCGTGGGCAGAGGAGGGCCACCTATCACCCTTCAAACGGTCCGGGCTGTGGTGCATAGAGAGATTTAACATTCTGTTGCAGAACCTCTACGCCAGCTTGAGGCATGAGTGGCGCAACTCCCGGGTCAGCCTGACCCTCCTACACAGCCCCTAGCACAGCCACCCTCTGGGCTGTGAAGGTGCAGTGGTGACTGCCCATGGGTGGGGACCTCATTCCCACTGTTTCCATCTGTGGGCTCATGGGCTTGGGATTTCCAAACATCCCTCCCAGTCAAAGGTATTCACCCACCACATGTGCCATATACTGCCCCTGTATGCTTCTTGTTTGTCTTGTCTGCTTACCTCCCCAACCTACCTCCCCAAATATACCTACTTCCCCTACCCCACATTCCACTCTCACCTGAAAAAAAGGGCAATCTGCACCCAAAAAAAATTGTGCCCCATACATAGCTGCCCATTTTACACACATGTCCACTGGACACATAAAATATAATTTAATTGGCATTACAACATACTTTGTTGTCCTCACCCCTCTCTCAGGGATTGAAGGTTTCATATCTACCTCCAAATTTATTCCATATGCACAGCTGTTGCTGTTAAGGAAATGGGCAGCTATGGACCTTCCCTACACCCATCCTGCACATCCCGAGCTACTTTCCATACTGTATTTCCTTCTTTGTGCCCCTTTTTCACCACTTTCCTATCTCCCCATTTTTCTTTTCTTTCAAAGAAATGAGCGTGGGGGTTAGCGGGAGTGAGCACTATTAAGCAGTAGTTAGCGAGTTTGAGCGAATGTGTGCTTGTTTGCGCTTAGCTAAGCATTGCTAAGCATCATGCAAACTAGAGCAAACCCGCTTACAACTGCTTAAAAGTGCCTTAGTCACTCTGTATGTGAGGGCCCTTGTTCTGCTCAGGAGCAAAATAAAACACCTCTGTCGGTCTTGAACCCTGTACACACTACACAACATGAAGTACCACTAAGCCACGGTAGATATACAAGTTGATGCTGAAATAAACATATCATGCATCAGAATGAGTGAATGTAAAGGAAAAATAGGAATGCCATACCATACAACTTGTTCTGTGGATCTTTACCAACAGTTGTTGTGGGATGACATTACATGACTGTGATAAGTGAAGCAGCCATTCTAGCAGGAAATAATGTTACACCATCACTTTAAAACCCCACACAGTATCACAGCAGGACAAACACTGGCATATCTGTTTAGGGCAGAGGCCATACCTCCCACAAGTCCCTAATTTTCAGGGACATCCCTGATTTTGACACAAATTTTAGCTCTGTCCCTCTGAATTCCTCCTAAAACTACTGACTTTGGCCAGAAAGGTGGTGAATTACACTTAATGAATAATGACAATAATTAAGAGTTAGACACTTCTTTTACTTCAGAAAAGGTGTATTAATCCATATGCACTGATTCTCTCAATGTTTCAACTTAATGGCACTAACATTTTAAAGGTGCCCCTGACTTTTTCCTTACTTTTCCCTGAGTCTGTTCAAATATGTACCTGAGTGTGTGAAAGGTCTGGCAGAGGCAGAAACACAGAGGCATATCAGCCTTTCTGGTGTTACACACTGCGCAAATAGCTTTGGAAGGAGTTTTAGAAGCATACCCTTATGTAGGAATACAACACTGAAATACAAATGGATGTAGCCATGTACTGGTAGCAACCAACTGTAACAATGCCATTGCTCTATTGCTGAAAAGACCTGTGTGGTGCACAGACAAAAAAATAACAGGCTATTCTCTGGCTACCATGTGGATAGGCCCACAGTTGGGAGTTACGCAGACAGACTGCTTGCCTTGAAAAACTAACATGTACACAGCAACCCTGTAAGTCCAGCAAGATAAAATCCACACAATAATACTTATGCTCTCTGTACTTCTGCACCCCTACCCAAATGTAGAATATACTTGTGTGTGCCGGGTCTACCAAGGATGTAGGTAAGCATACTCACAGTACTGACATGTGTCCAGTTTTATGAGCAGCTTGTGCTAATGTCAACACTAAAAAAGCACAAACTGTTTAGAACTGAGTAAATGAATATTCACAGTATAGCAGTTCCCAAACAATTCTTGTGCCAAAGGAATACATCTCAATAACTAGCTTTATATGGCAGTTAATTGTAAAAGTTGAAAAGAAAGTGCATCTTTCCATGTATCTTGGGGTAGCATTTTGAGGGGTGAGTGCATTTCTACACTGACAAGTGGGTACTAGAAGTAGCAACATTAGGTCTGAGTACAATATGTAAATCCCTGGCTACACCCCTGGCTTCTGATATAAGACCTATACCAACCTTATGTCTTAAACAATGATGTCCACAGCAAACAAGGATGATCTCCATCTTGGAAAGAGGAAAGGGCCACGCCTACCTGAGATAGCAATTTATAGTACTGGGTTGCTATGACAGTAATTACTGCAATTACTACACAGCAGGCTGCATGCAATTAGCAAGTGGTGACCCCTAATTGGTGCAGAGGCCATCACATGCTCATGTGCAAATACCTGCAAAAGCAGGCTGCAATCTCTGCCAACAAACTCAATCACTCTATTGCAGAGACTAACAGAGAGAGAGACAGAGAGAGAGAGAAAGAGAAAAGGAAAAAGAAAAAGAAATATTACCAAATCATACAAAGGAAAGGTATGTGACACATATGTATTTACTGGCATGTAGGAGATGTTATTGAAGAATAGGCTACATAATGTGAACCATTCATATGTGGCAGCAGTACTTATTTATGCATAGATGTTCTCCTTAACTACTGCTATGGACAATACAGTGTGTACCTGTGGGCAGTGGGACATACCTGTGAAATGTGTAGCTCAGCATTAAATGTCAAAGATCTGATCCATGTTATCTGTGTTCTGTGCAGTAGTATGGCCAATGGCTGTTGGGGGGATTAGCGCTGACATTATATAAACATGGGTGTGACAGAACAACACATGCATGATAGTCATATTAAAGTGTAGCTTAGCATTTGCAACTGCTGTAGCAGTCTAGTATGCTTATCTAGCATTTGGAGCCATATATAACCCCCTAATGTTAGTGTGTGTTCATATGTGACACCTGTTTGTGTTGCAGCAAGGCCCAACAGTTCAGCTGTGAAGTCCAGGGACTTACAACAGTGTGGACCTTGTGTGTGCATGCCACACACATACGGAGAAATATATATGTGTCATATATATTCACATCTATATATGTGCATAGAGCAGGGGACATATTGCAACTGTTTGCAAAGGGTGGAGATATATATGTTGGTGAAGGTTAGTATGCACATATTTGTATGTAGGTTTTAGTGTGTGACAAACAAGACAGCATACAGTGCTGGTATATGACATGTGGTGGTTAAACACTGTGGGTGGTTTGTTCAGTTTGCAATGTTGAAGCCAGTGAGGCCTGCTAAAGCTACCTGGGCTGTGAAAATCTTCAATGCATATATCCCAAGACTGTGCGATTTTATTACATTACTGTAAACCTCACATCCTTTGTATAATTGATATTTTCACTATGAACGGTGAAATGTGTATGTGCCTACATATATATGTACACCAATGGATGTGTATATGTATGTGTATATATATATATATATATATATATATATATATATATATATATATATATATATATATATATATATATATATAGTTATAAATACTCATACACACCTACATCTACTTGTTGCAATAGATTCTCTGTACTGTTAACTAACTGTGATGGTCAATGTGTTTGTGAATATGTCAAATATATGTATCTGTGGGATAGCTTAGTGGGAAACTGTTTATGTCATGGTATTATGGGTCCTTGCTTTGATCTTAGCAAAAGCTGTGTATTCTGTTGCTAGGCAGAAAAAGTGCTATTGCATACAGTGTGGTTTTAACTAGGGTGTGTCATTGGAGGCTAAAGCACTACAGCTGTGATTATTGATTGGTACTGATGTTGAATCCAAATCCTGTGTGTACTGTAGTACTACTTGAAGTTCTGGGCCTGTACAGCAAAGTATGGTGTATGTCCACATTGCTTGCATCGACTGTATTGTGTGGTCCCTGCATTTATCACATATTACATTTCTCAAGATTAAGGTTGCGTAAGTACTGACAAACAGTACTGTATTGTACACACTGAAAGCTTATCTGGGTTGTCATACCTTTGTGTCCTGTAATTATGTCTGATTTGTGTGTGGGTATGTCTGTAACATGTCCTTTGACATATATGTGGTAAAACATATAACTGTGTATCTAGCAACATTCATAGTGTACTACAGCAGTATGCAACCTATATTCCCAATTGTGCACATATTTTGGACACGGGTTTGCCATTAACAAGTTGTGTGGTATAATAGTAATACATTTACTGGACCTTACATTCATTGTGATGGATGATATATCTTTTTACACATCAGCTTGATGTATATCTGCTGTGGCTAGGTGGTGCATCGTGTTGCATTCAGTGTGCCAGGTACTCTTGTATAGTCTTATATAGTGATTTTATTTTGTTGCTGTGCAGAACATGGTTTATTAGATTGAGAGTGAGCCAGGCACTTCCAAGCAGTTGTGGGGTGAGCAGTGATAAGTGGCAGTTAAAGTGTTTCACTCTCGGTTAGCTAATAGGTTGCTATATAAGGCAGTTCAGTGATATCTGTACTGTATAATGTTAAATGTGCCATATGACTTGCTCAGACATATTTTTGTAATTATGTCTTCCAGGGATCATGGCACATCACAGGAACCCCACTTACAGTAGTGCTGAAGATGACATAATTACTACCAGTATGATTCAACACTACAGTCTCATGTTCTCACGAACCAGCCAGGACCAGCAACAGCATACTGCAATGTAGCAAGATGTCCTCAGGGTAAATGAAGTAGGCCTGCATAACTGGACATATGAGCAAGTACGCCACCACTGCAGTGATCTTCTCAGACATGTCCGTCAGCATGCTGCTGATGTGTGCAGACAACTGCTTGCAACAGGAGGTGGTGTTAATATCCATCCCCCCTCACCAGAGTGGAAGAGCTGCTCCTAAGCCTGGTGGCATCTGCCCAACAACAGCAGCAGACATACATCATGATGTGGGTTGAAGCCACCCAGCAAGCACATATGGAGCATGCAGGTAACATGGCATATCTGTAGACTACTGTTATCTGTATTGGTAGAACATGCATATGTGAGATGTGGAGTGTGTCGTTAAAAGATGTGGAGCCTGTTGTTGTGCAATACTGATCATTTGGAACATAATCTGTAGCCCTGTGAATGTAAACTGTTATTGTACTGTAAAATTGCAAACACACAGTAGCAATGCCACAGTTGTGGCCACTGACAAACTGTCTCATCTCTATGTAGGTCCCTCTGGGGTGACATCAAGGCAATGGTCAGATGTTGGTGAGTGTGTTCTACATTTATTATTGTAAATAAAAAGTGCATGTCATAGTTAAGGTGTAGGCCATGTACACATGTAACACACCTACCCATAATGCATGCTGTGCATGTTTGATGTAAGGCCACACACATCTCACTAATGTGATTAGCTGCCTCAAACACATGCAATACCCAGACCATCTGAAACAAATGTGGCTAGACTGTAGTGACCATTGGATAGGCACAATTGATACTCAACATGCACATAACATACACATCTATGTCATACACAGAGCATTTTAACATGCTATACATAAAGGATTCACAAACCCTCTGTAAAGACATACACCAGTATCCAAAATCTCATCCACACGTTACACATAATATACCTGAGGGGTAGAGGCCTATCATGGGACATTTAAACACTCTACAACACACTACACATTCATGTCAGGGAATGCTCCTTATTGGCCTCCTTACAAACTCATGTAACAACTGGTTATGAAATGGTGAATGTAGCCAAGGTAGTACAGTTCCAGTACAGCATGAGTAGTGCTGCTTTGGGAAACATTTGTAGCCTTGACTGACCACATGATGCTTCATGATGATGGCTTATGGTACTATACCACATCCAGTTATTGTAACCACAGTACTACACATAGCTTTCATTGCTGTACACCTTGCATTACACCTTAATGTTGCATGTGTGCACACGTATGCACCTCTAAACAATATGCATACCAATCACCATTTGCACAACTGACCCATATATGTCTTGTGATGCTATTGAGTGGCTAGGTCATATGACACACATTGAGTATGTGTAGTGTTTAAATATGCAGTTGTGTTTTAGCATGCCATGTCATGGATGACACTGGCATGTCCACAATATGATCTACACTCACCATAAGTACCGTACATTCGGTATGTAGATGAATGGTATTCCATCAATTATTCATGCACCACTGATGATGTTGTATGAATACTCATCATGCATGTGCTAAAAATGTGTCTACAATTATTTGCTAAAGACACAGAGGCTGTAATCAGCATTGGATACCTATCTGACACACAGATACACATCCAGCCATGGTATGTACACCTGTTTGTTATGGTGCACAGTACATTACAGAGTTTTGAATACCTGCACAGCAATGTTGTGTCCATGTATGCATTGTGTTCCGGGGGAGGCCTATCACCTAATAACAAAACACATGCATCAAAGCCAGGAGGCCTACCACCTAATAACAAAACACATGCATCAAAGCCATGTATACTGTTAGTAACAAGGACTATCTACACTTGCACTGCATGCTGTTGAGCAACACATGTCCTGCATGCTGACATGTGTGATATGACTGTTTTGCTTGTGATACTGTACCCCACCATCACTTGCTATTGTGTATGTTCTGAGATTGCTGGTGTTGTGTGTGTCTGCTTTAGGGAGGAGTGTATTTGTGTGTGTGTGTACCTGTGTGCATGTGGGCATGTGCGCATGTGTGCATGTGTGCATGTGCGCGTGTGCGCATGTGCGCATGTGTGTATGTGCGCATGTGTCAATGTATGCATGTGCGCATGTGTGCATGTGTGCATGTGTGCATATGGTCTGACATCATGTTCAGGACTTAAAGTGTGATTCTTGTTTTCCTTTCACAGGTGCCGAGGTGGGGCTGGTTCAGTACAGCAGGGAACCTGATGTCACTGAGACAGACAGTGATCATGAGGATAGGTGTGTTGAGGCGCAGGCAGGTTTGTCAGGGTCTGTTGTTGGGTCACCAATTGACAGTACACAAGTCTCCACCCCATCCATGCACACAGTCATACTGCCTGTACATCCATCATCACCATTGCCCTTAGCTGAGAGACAGTGTACAGTTGGCACTGACCAGGACAGTGTGGTATCTATGGCACATGTATCAGGACACAGCAGCCATAGCCAGATGTCTGGAACGGTACCACATAGGTAGATGCCTAGGGGTTCTCATCAAAGTACTGCTGGTCATCATGCCCCTGGCAGACGTGCCACACCTCGTTCTACTACACGCATGTTCCAGGCTATCATGGAGGCACAGACACGAATGGAGCAGTACACCAGACAGGGACTAAGGGCACACAGGGCTCATAACACCTCTGTAAATTACAGTATCTGTGACCTAGCAGGTGCCATACGTAATTACACTGAGTTCATTGATAGACGTTGGGGTGAGACATTGGATGTCCTCCACAATGTCATGTCCATGTGTCAGGACAGTATGAGATGGTTGAGACATTGATGTGGACGTATGACAACAACATCAGTAGTTGGAGGTCGCCGTGGACATCCACCAAGTCACAGCCGCTCCCATAGTGCCAGTACCAGCCCCAGCAATGTTGGGGAGGCTGTCCCTAGACCACGCTAGAAGACCACGTGCACATGGCTCTGGCCAGTCCCAGCAAAGACCTGGATCCAGTGGACATATGTCAACCTCTTTGAATAGTACCCAGTCTGGATTAGTACCTGATACTGCCTATAGCACCCCTGCCAGGCACAGGTTCCGTATCCGTGGCCAGAGATCGTGATCTGTAAAGCCTGCCAGGTACAGTCTGTAGCTGTCTCACAAATTCCTGTATATGGCAGCCACATGATGGAACTGTGTGCATGCAGACACATACACATAAACCAGAAATTTTGGGCAAACACATACCCGCACACATTAAATCAACATTGGCCCATAACAGTACTCATGGCCCTCAGACACACACACTCACACACACATGTCGATTGTATGGCTCAGTGTAGGCCTCTGGCAAACCAACAACACATCCTGTGCATATGATGAAACCTGTGCCACCTCCTGTCATCTGTAACATTGATGCAGGAACAGGCTAACATGGTGCTGATGCACAGGGTGACTTTACAGCAGTATAGCAATGTTAGCATGTTGTCAGCAGTAAAGAATAATGATATCCTTGAAGGTGTAGCTGAGCAGGCATGATCCTTTAAAGCTGTAATTAGCGATGTTGTATTGTTTCCACCAGTGTTTATTCCAATTGTGTTTTGTTTGCCCATGTGCCACTTGGCTGATGCGTGTAGTTGTGTTAGCATGTTTTATACAGTGGACAGTAAGTGTGGGGTGTGTGCAGCACAGGTCTGCAGGTGTACATTTGTGAACATGGTGGAGGTGCACTGTCTGCATGTACATGCATATCGGACACATGGGCAGGGTGACATGCCCTGCATTGGTCAATGTTAACACTCCATACTTTCTATTGGTGGCCAGTATGCATTGTACTACACACATTTTGGAACTTGAGCACACATGTGTGTGTATGACATGGGTTGACACTGTGTTGTGGGTGATGCTGTTGTTGCTGTCATTGGTTTGCATTACTAAGGTTAACACTGTCCCAGCTGCATAATCCTTTATTAATGCACACTGTTTACCTACAGGGTTGCATGGACTGTGCTATCCCAAACAAAAGAAATTCTCACTTATACAGTAAAAGTGCATTAGTCTCATGCACCCCTGCCATAAACTAAATATATAATAGAAGGTGTGAAGTTGTACCAAAAGAGTTACATACCAAGAAGGGATAACTTCCCTGGTCAGTATCATTGGGAAAATACAATCCCTCAATAAACATACAAGGCAAGCTACAAAATGGCAAGGATTCCAAAGACAACACTAAAGCTTTCTTTAGTGTTGTTCATAAACTACAGGGGAAATCTCAGATCGGGTCACAGTTAATGTAAATGGTCACAAAGTGCACTTATCTGACTGACATTACCAATTCCTTGTCAGACAGTTTGAATGCGTATTTCACCACCCTGTCATTACACAATGGCCACATTTCCAGATCTGAAGAATGTAAAACCTGCTGATTTACCGGCACTGTAGTTAAAACATCTCTTTAACAAAGTACACACCACAGTGGCAATGGTACTGGACAGTGTCCCCGGCTGTGTCATACACAAGCTGATATATGAAGTCACCACTCACCTAAACGCTCTGTCCAGATGCAGCCTCTATACAGGTTACATACTTGTGGAATGACACACGGTAATGGTGTTCACAGTCCACAAGGGTTGAGCTACAATGTCTTCTTCTTCTTCTCATTTTGGATGCTCCCATTAGGGTTTGCCACAGTACATCATTTCTTCCTGGTCTCTGCATTTTGCACTATCACACCATCCACCTGCATGTCCTCTCTCACCACAGTCATAAACCTCATCTTAGGCATTCCTCTTTTCCTGTTACCTGGTGGCTTCATCCTTAGCATCTATTTCACAATATACTCTGCATCCCTCCTCAGCACATGCACAAACCAACTTAATCCTCCCTATCTGGCATGGTCTACTAACCTTCAAACCTGGCCTGACCCTCTAATATACTTATTCTTAAACCTATCCACCCTCATCACACCCAGTGCAAATGTTAACATAAATTGATTAAGGGTAGAACTACAACAGGTCCTGGAAACTCTCACCCTATAAGCCAGACCAATGTTATCTGGAAGGCTATGGAGCACAGCATTATGGAACTCATTAACAGAGACATTATGAACCTGCAAACACTGCACCATATCCACTTAGGTTCTCTAAAGGCCAGATCATGGCTTCTACACGTAGTAGACTTCAAGCCAGTCAACAAGGCTATAGGTGAAGGAGCAACACAGCCAAGCTATAGCTCACCAGCAATTCATACCCATCCCACATACTGGTATTATACATAACCTGAACAGACTGACCATAAACAATTGTTAGATGATGGCTTGACAACTGACACACAGATGTAGGACACACAGTAACGTCTGCAGCCTCCATGTACTATTCTATGCCAGCAACAAGTGGTATTCACCTGCACTCAGTCCTGGGACCACTCCTATTTGGCATATAGCTTTCTTAGGTGCAAGCAAACACAGTAGGGATATGTCTGCCCACGTTTGATGACAATGCATACTGTGGGCTATACTTTATTCTCCAGATGACACACACATCCTCCAAAAGGGTATCATACAGGCAGATACCTGGTGTCAAACTCATGCTGTAAAGCTATAAGCCAAAGAAAGCATAGTTATCCACTTTTAGAAAACAAAGTATCCTCAGAGTACCACATAGGTAGTAGCCCACAAAATGTGGAACAGGTACTAATGTACACATAGAGCCATGTGTTAAGTCATCTCTCCTTTGATAATCACATTACCAAAGGGTTTTGGAAATCCCTCTGTGGAGCACATAAGCAATAAAGTCTTTGCATGGAGATCCACAGAGGTTGTTGCACACCTATAATGATTAGTCATCTTTGCTTGCTTTGGAAGAGGTTTCAGAAATACCTCAAGCATAAACCCTCACTCACACTCTTCAATAGAAACCGTGATGAGTGGATGTGAAAAGGAAGACGTAGCCCAGGGATCACTGCAGCGGCTAAGCTTGTCACAAGCATACAGAAGTGACCTAAGGTCTGGAAAGCACCAGCACACTCTGGCAGAGAAAGCAGAGTACCCACCTATGAAATACTTGAGGTCACATGTATGTATATGGATTTGCCCCACAGCTACCTTACATGTATAATGCACATACCGTTGTCATTGTGATATGTCATACACTAGAAAAATCAAAACCCACTCCATATTGGCCAACGGTGTCAAACACCTGGAGCATAGACACACAGTCAGCAAGTGCAAGATTCAAACTCTTTCCTAGCTATATTATGATACTATAGCATTATGCACTTACACGATGCACTATACACATTATTGGGATTTCATCTTTCCACAGGTATATTTGTAGGATGGTGACATCATCAGACTTGACAAAAATGAGTATACCACTATTAAGGGGTGTGAGTAGTCTCCAAAAAGGTTGCTCCTTCCTGGGGAGACACACACACAGTAGACAAGTGCAGAATTCAAACCCCTATTTAACTACATTATAATACTACAGCAGTATGCATTTACATGACACGCTATACACATTACTGGGATTTCACCTTTCCACAGGTATATTTGTAGGATGGTGACATCATCAGACTTGACAAAAATGAGTATACCACTTTTAAGGTGTGTGAGTAGTCTCCAAAAAGGTTGCTTCTTCCCAGGGAGAGACACACACTCACAGTTGGTAAGTACAGGATTCAAATCCCGACCTAACTACATTATGATACTACAGCAGTATGCATTTACACGATACGCTATATACATTACGCACCTTGCATCTTTCCACGGGTATATTTGTAGAATGGTGACATCATCAGACTTGACAAAGATGAGTACCCCACTTTTAAGGTGTGTGAGTAATCTCCAAAAAGGTTGCTTTTCCCCAGGGAAATACACACTCACACAGTTGGCAAGGGCAAGATTCAAACCCTTCCCTAACTACATTATGATACTACAGCAGTATGCATTTACAGAGCACACTATACACATCATTGGGATTTCATTTTTTGACAGGTTTATTTGTAGGATGGTGACATCATCAGACTTGACAAAGATGAGTATACCACTTTTAAGGTGTGTGAGTAGCCTCCAAAAAGGTTGCTCTTCCCCAGGTAGACATACAGACTCTCAGTTGGCAAGTGCAGAATTCAAACCCTTATCTAACTACATTATAATACTACAGCAGTACGCATTAGTACGATGTACTATACACATTACTGGGCTTTTATTTTTCCACAGGAATATTTGTAGGATGGTGACATCATGAGACTTGACAAAGATGTATATACCACTTTTAAGGGGTGTGAGTAGTCTCCAAAAAGGTTGCTCTCTCCCCAGGGAGAGACAGACAGATGCGCACACACACACACACACACACACACACACACACACACACACACACACACACACACACACACACACACACACACACACACACAGTTGGCAAGTGCGGTGTTCTTAATCCAAACTAAGTACATCTTTACACTTCAGCAAGCAATATGGAGTTACAGTGTGCAATACAGACGTTACTTGCTGACAATCTGCACAAAGGTTTTTTTCCCATTTGCTAACCTCAGCAGGCTTATCATACTAGGTGTATTGTGAGTGTATTGTATGCATAGGCCATGACCATATCATATATGGGTTGATGCACCACATGCTGGCACACACAGGGTCAAACGTTGAGTAGCATCTTACCTTCACCTACATGATACTGCAATATAACAGAAAGATGATAAACTTCAACAATTGGCTGAGCTTCTGGTGTCATTCAAAGGGGATCCAGTCTCTGTCTGCCTGTGATGACATGATAGACAAGCCTTGTTGCTTCGCAACAGATGGTTTGCACCTGTCGCCCCTATGCTTCTAAATACTGGCCAAGGCTCTTGCTGTCCCCATATTACCTTTTTTAGGCAATTCTCAAAGGTTCATAGGTAGGTACTAGGCTATCAGCCCTCGGGCCTATACAAGCCCATCCAAAAAGGTACCCTGGCTTTTGCCACTCAAGAAATTTATTTTCCTGTGCCACTGTTGAGCAGAGATACAGACGTGATCCCCAGGGTGAATTTCCTATTTCCCATCCAATCATCAAAATTTTTCTTGAAGAGTGCTAATGAGGAGCTTTGTTTGATATAGATAGGTAGTTTATTCTGGAGTATGTGAAGTCTTTGGGACCGGAATCAATCCCTCCGGCATGTTCTGTTTCTTGTGATGACAAGGTTTAGGTCCCTAGAGCGTGTAGGTTCATATGTTCATAGGTAGGTACTAGGCTATCTGCCCAAGGACATTTATAAGCCTAGCCAGAATGTGTTGGCTTTCGCCTTCCTTTTAAATTAGTTTCCTGGGCCTCTGTCTAGCAGGGCCACTGAAGTGATCCCAGGGGTAAATTTACAATTTCCCATCCACTCGTCAAGATTCCTCTTGAAGAGAGTCTGCGAGGGGCTCTGCCTAACATCAACTGGGATTCTATTCCAGAGCGATGGAAGTCTCTGGGACAGGAATCTATCCCTCCAGCACATCCTGTTTATTGCTTTGCTGAGGTTTAATTCACTGGACTGTGTGGCTCTAAGAGATTTGTTTTTCTTGAGGTGGAGCAAGTCCATTAATTCCGGGTTGGACATGGCCTTATACATTAGGCATAGATCACCTCTGAGCAGGCAGTAAGCAACCAAGTAGAGCTGGAGTTTCTTTAGTCGAGCTGCATAGGGCATCTCTTTGAGGCCCATCATCCTCTTGGTGCGGTACTTCTGTGGTCTTACCAGCTGTTGCATGTGCCAATTAAGGTACATACCAAATGGAGCATTGTACTCTATTATGGGCCTAATGAGTGATGAGTAGAGGGGCACAATGACCTCTCTTGATCTAGAAGTGAACCCTTTCGTGATTAGGTGGGCCACATAGAAGGAATATCTAACCACTTTGGCAATGTGATTATCAAAGGAGAGGTTACTATCTACCTGGGTCCCCAGGTCCCTAATTACATTTTCTGTACCTAGTGGATTACCACCTATGTGCTAATTCGTGTGCACTTTGTTTTTTCCAAAGGGGATGACTATGCATTTTTTGGCATTCAGCTTGAGGCCATGGTTTTGACACCAGGTATCTATCTCTGTAAGACCCTTCTGGAGGATGTCTGTGTCAGCCAGAGAGTTGATTATGGCCCCCAGTTTGCAGTCATCTGTGAACTTGGTCAGCCATAGTCCTCCCATGCTTGCCTGTACTTCAGAGAAGTATATACTGAACATGAAGGGTCCCAGGACCGAGACCTGTGTGATGCCACTTGTGACAGGTTTAGAGTCAGACATGGCACCTGCAACTCTGACCATGAGTGTTCTATCCTTGAGCCAGCTGGCCACCCATCTCGTGACATAGAGGTTAATGTTCAAGCTGGTAAGCTTGTCTATGATGCCAGAGTGGGGAATGGTGTCGAAGGCCTTAGTGAGGTCCAGGTAGACTGTGTGGACTACCTTCCCTTCATCTATGGCCTTGGTAACTGTTTCAAAGAAGTCAACTAGGTTTAGGAGGCAGAATCTGCCTTTAACAAAGCTGAATTGGGTAGGGTCCAATGTCTGGAGGTTCTCAATGTCTCTGTTTATGAGTTCCATGATAATTCTCTCCATAGCTTTGCAGACCAGGCTGGTCAGGCTTATAGGGCGATAGTTCCCAGGTTCTGTTGTGGCACCACCTTTGTGGAGCAGGATGACTGTTGCTGTACGCCATTCTTTGGGTACATAGCCTGTGGTAAGGCTGAGTCTGAACAGTGAATTTAGGTGAGGGTTTAGTTCCTTTTGGAGCTCATGTAAGACGCAGCCTGGGACACCATCCAGTGCCATTGGTGCTGTGTTCTTAGCTTTGGAGAGGGCTGTTTTTACCTCCATGTCCATGATGTCTGGGGCTCTGCATTCTTCTGGGATGGACACAGGCCCTTTTGGGGGTGTGGGGGGGGTGAAGTTTGCACTAAACTTGTCTGCCAGGATGTTGGCAATGTCAGTTGGTTCAGTGTATTTTTTGCCATTTTGCAGTAGCTCAAAGCATATCTGAGAGTTGCCACCTAAATTTTTGATATAACTAAAGAAGACTTTGTGGTTATCTTTAGATTCCTTGGCAATTTTTCTTTAGAAACTGGCCTTGGATGATTTTATGAGTGATCATAGTTTCTTGCTAATAATGATCAGTGATGCCTTTCCTTTTTGGAATTTTGCTCTATCATGTAGTAGTTTCCTCCTTCTGTTGTATAGCTTAGTTATGGCCAAGGACCACCAGACTGGTTTCCTCTTTTTGGAGGAGTGAGTCTTGGTTTTACTTGGGATGGCTCGATCCATGCATCCCTGTAGATGCTCATATAATGCACTTGTAAAGGATTCTGTGGATTGGATAGCATTATCCTGTAGCAAGGGGGCTTTGAAGCTTTCCTCTTTGGTCTTGAGAAGTGTGAAGTTTGCTTTTAAAACGTTTTTCACAGTGGTTTCCTTCACTGGGGGTGGGGTTGGGATGTGGATGTCCAGTGTGATTACTTTATGATCTGATCTTACCAGTGAGGGGTTTACCTCTGGTGTGGAACACTGATCCCCCATGTTGGTGATGATCAGGTCCAGTATGTTGTCACCTCTAGTGGGCATGGTGACCAGCTGTTCCAGGGCGTTTGAGTTTATAAACTCTAGGAAGCATTGGGCAAAGGAGTTTGTACTTGAGTAATTTTCCCAGTCAATGTTTGGGTAGTTGAAATCTTCTAATATCATGGTATTTGGTAGGACCTTTATATTTTCCAGTGTTCTCAGGAATGCTGAGTGAGGCTCCTGAGACAAGGTAGGTGATCTGTAGCAAGCTACGATCTGATAAGCAGCTTTGCCCACTGTAAGTTGCACTTGGATGGTCTCTGAGGCCTCGTGCTGTGCCACTAACCTGGAGGTATGGGTATCCTTTATGAAAATGGATACACCCCCTCCTTTTGTATTTCGGTCTGGGTTTTGGGGCTGATGCTCAGAGAGATTGGGATTTCTTTAAGTGGAGCATGTCCAACAGCTCTGTGTTTGACATAGCTTTGTATGTTAGGCAGAGATCACCTCTGAGTAGGTGATATGCGACAGAGTAAAGCTGGAGTGTTTTGAGATGGTCTGTGTAGGGCATGTATTTGAGGCCGGTAATCCTCTTTGTGAGGTATTTCTGCGGGCTTTCCAGTTGTTGTAGATGTCTTGTGAGGTACATACCAAAAGGGGCGTTGTACTCTATAATGGATCTAATGAGTGATGAGTAGAGGGGAACAATGACCTCTTTTTTTCTGCATGAGAAACCTTTTGTGATGAGGTGTGCCACGTAGAAGGATTTCCTGACTACTGTGGCAATGTGATTATCAAAGGAGAGTCTAGTGACCACCTGTGTCCCAAGGTCTCTTATCACACTTTCAGTGTTAAGTATACTACCGCCTATGTTGTAGTTCATGGGTACAGAGTTTTTTTCCAAAGGGGATGAGAATGCACTTTTTGGCATTGAGCTTGAGGCCATGGCTTTGACACCAGGCATCTCTCTCAGTGAGGCCCTTTTGTAGGATGTCCACATCATTAGTAGTTTTGATTATGGCTCCTAGTTTGCAGTCAACTGGGAACTTCATTAGCCAAAGATCTTCTGTGTTAGCCTGTACTTCAGGGAAGTAGATACCAAACAGGACAGGACACATGACTGAACCCTGTGGTACTCCACTTGTCACTGGTCTGAAGTTGGACTTGGAGTCTGCTACTTTCACAGTGTGGGTTCTGTCAGTGAGCCAGTTGGCAACCCATCTTGTGACATAGGTATTTATACCTAGTTTAGTAAGTTTATCTATAATTCCAGAGTGGGGGATGGTGTTGAAAGCCTTGGCAAGATCTAGATGGGCTGTGTGAACCACCTTACCCTTGTCTACTGGCTTTGGTGACTGCTTCAAAGAAGTCTATCAGGTTTAGGAGACATGATCTGCCTTTTACAAACCCAAAATGGTTGTGGTCCAGAGTTTGGAGATTGCCAATGTCTTTGTTTATAAGTTCGATGATGATACGTTCCATGGCCTTGCAGACCAGGCTCATCAGGCTAATGAGGCGCTAGTTCCTGGGGTCCGTGGTGGCTCCCCCCATGTGTAGTGGGATAACCATCGCTGTGTGCCATTCAGCAGGCACAAAGCCTGAGGTGAGACTATGACTGAACATGGTACTTAGGTGTGGTGCCACTTCATTCTGTAGTTTGTGTAGAACACAGCCTGGGATGTTATCTGGTCCCATGGATGCTATGTTCCTGGCTTTGGAGAGTGTTTTTTTTACCTGTGCAGCCATGATGACAGCAACTTTGCATTCTTCCGGTATAGAGATGAGCTCTTTCATGGGTGAGAGGGGGGTAATGTTAGCACTGATCCTATCTGCCAGGATGTTGGCAATATCAGTTGGGTCTGTATATTTAGTGCCATTGTGCTGTAACTCAGAGCAGATCTGAGTGTTGCCATTGTGATTCCTGACATAGCTATAGAATGCTTTGTGGTTGTCTTTAGAATCAGTGGTGATTTTGTTTTCTTAACTAGCTTTAGAGGATTTTATCAGGGATCGCAGCTTCTTACTGAGGCTGACCAGGGAGCTCCTCCACTCATGAGTTTTACCCTCTTTTGCAACAGTTTCTTCCTTCTGTTGTGCAGTTTGTGTATGGCAGGGGACCACAAGATTGGCTTCCTTTTCTTGGAGGATAGCTTCTTGGTTCCGTCTGGGATAGCACGATCCATGCACTCATGTAAGTGCTTATAAAGTGCAATTGTGTAGGATTCAGTAGTCATAACTGTATTATCCATCTGCATGGGTGTCCTGAAGTTCACCACTTCTATCTTAAGAATCATGAGGTTGTCTTTGGAGATATTTTTTAACATGGTTTTCTTAATGGGGGGGGGGGGCAGTATGGGGATATGTAGGGTAATTAGCTTATGGTCAGATCGGACCAATGAGGCGTTGACTTCAGGTGTGGAACACCGGTCACTCAGGACAAATCAAACCCCATAACCAACACAAATAACCACAAAGTGAGCTAAATGCTACTCATTGCCAGAAGTTTCAGCCTCCAGATGCACACACTTGAGGCACTTCTCAGTATGGAGAATATTGATATCTGTGCAGTAACAGAAACCTAGTTCAAGGCTCCAGAGAGCACACCAGCACTACCAGGATACTACTCATTCCATACCTTCCAGCATCAGAACCTGGATCATAGCACATAGGGTGGGGATGTATCCATATTCATCAAGGATACCTACACCTCTCTCTACATTCTCTTTACAGGATATGTACCCATAGAATGTTGCACAGCAATGTTCTTCCCACTCCACAGGGGTGGGTCCATAAAAGACCCTTGGCATTCATGCTCTATGAACATGACAAGTCTGCTCTGCAAGGCAATGGAGCCAATCATAATAGAAGTCAACAATAAAGACATTGGGAACCTTCACATAGTTGAGCAAACCCAGTTTGGCTTCATCAAATGAGGATCACGCCTCCTGAACTGGGTGGATTTCTTTGAGACAGTTACCCAGGCTACAGATGATTGAAATGAGCTCCACACAGCCTACCTATACCTCACTAAGGCCTTTGACACTATTCCCCAGTCAGGTATCATAGATGAACTCACCAACCTGGGCATGAATCCATACATCACAAGATGGATTGCAAACTGGCTCACAGATAGATCCCACAAATTAAGAGTTGCTGGCTACATGTCAGACTCTACACCGGTAACAACTGGTGTCCCCCAGGGTTCAGTCCTGGGGTCCCTCCTGATTGGTATAGACTTCTCAAAAGTGCATGCCAACACAGGAGGTTTGTGGTTGACTAAGTTTGCTGGGAACTGTAAATTGTTTGCCATAATAGATTCCCCGGATGACACAAATATTCTCCAGAAGGGACTCTATCAGACAGATGTGTGGTGTCAGGATCATGGCCTCAAGCTGAATGTGGAAGAATGCATAGTAATCCCCTTTGGTGAAAACAAAGTACCCACAAACTACCACATAGGTGTTACCCCCTTAAAACTGACAAGGTAATAAGGGATCTGGGGACACAAGTAGATAGTCATCTTTCCTTTGACAACCGTGTTGCCAAAGTGATTGGGAAATCCTATGTGGCCCACCTAATCAACAAAGGGTTTGCATCAGGATCAAAAGAGGTAGTGGTGGCCCTCTACTCTTAATTCATCAGACCCATCATTGAGTACAATGCGCCATTTTGGATGTACTCAACTAAGCATATCCAGCAGCTGTAGAGACCACAGAGGTACCTCACCAAGAGGATTACTGGCCTCAAACAGTTGTGTTATGCAACACAACTGGTAAAATTAAATCTGTTCTCCATTGCGTACCACCAACTCAGAGACACACTCTGCCTAACATACAGATCCATGTCCAACACATAACTGTTGAACATGCTCCATCTACAGATAACAAAATTGAGTCACACTACACACTCCAGGGATATGAACCTCATCACAACAATGAATACAATATGCTGGTGAGATAGAGTACCATCTCAGACACTTGCCTTACTGTGGAACAGAGTCCCAATGTACATCAGACAGAGCCCCTTGCTGACATTCTTCAATAGGAACCTTGATGAGTGGATGGGAAACAGACAATTCTCGCCAGGCATCACATCAGCAGCCCCACTAGAAAGGGGCTTAGGGTACTAACTATTAGACCTAGGGCTTGGGAGACTACCCAATGGGGTGGTGAAAGCTGCACAACTTGCCCAGGCTAATATATGCCTTCGTGAAGATAGTCTACTACATACCTATGAACCTATGTGACTGGTACATGTCTACAGATAGTAGATGTGTACTTCATTGTACAGTCATGTTGTACAGCAGGCACATGGGCCACATACACTGTAATGCTTACAGATACTGGCGGCTGTTATGTACAGTGGGTGAGATGTGCACCTCATGTCTTTTGTGCTATTGGGATGTGTGCTGGGTGGGACAGACCTGGATGGCTCCCTGTCATACATCTCTGCCCATCTATATATATATATATATATATATATATATATATATATATATATATATATATATATATATATATATATATATATATATATATATATATCTATAGGTACATAGGTAGGTAATAGGCTATCTGCCTGAAGGCATATATTAGTATGGCCAGAGTGTGCAGCTATCACCACACATGGGGTTAGTTCCCTAGGCCTCTGTGTAGTAGAGCTGATGAAGTGATCCATGGTGTGACAGTTCAGTTTCACCTACACTCATCAAGGCTCCTCTGGAAGAGTGTGAGTTAGGGACTCAGCTTAATGTAGGTTGGGAGCCTGTTCCAAAGCAAGGGAAGTCTGTGAGTTAGTAATATATCCCTCCAACATGTTCTATTTATTGTTGTGATGATGATATCCCTAGAGCACGTTGCACAGTGAGCTTAGGTTTACTTCAGATAGTGCATGTACATCAATTCTGCATTGGACATGGACCTGTCTGTTGGGCAGAGATCGCCTGAGTAGACAGTATGCAACAGAGTACAGATTGAGTTAAATTCAGACTTATTGCATGGGAAAACTGTTTGAGGCCAGTAATCCTCTTGTTGAAGTACTTCAGTGGTCTTTCCAGCTGCTGAACATGCCTAGTCAGATTCATCGCAAGTGTGCCGTGATACTCTCTGATGTGTCTAATGACTGATGTGTAGAGGGAACCTCCTTTGACCTACATGCAAAGACCTTGGCAATTTGTGGGAACACATAGCATGATTTTCTAACCACTTTGTGAATGTGTTTCTGGAAGTAGAGATGACTATCCACATGTGTCCATAGACCCCTTATTATTACCTCCATATTTAGGGTGTTGGCACCTATGTGGTATTTGTATGACTGTAGCTCAAGGCCATAATTTTGACACCACATCTGTCTGACTGAAACCCTTTTTAAGGATGTCTCTGATGTCCCAAACATCGATTATGACAACCTTTTTGCAGTCATACACAAACTTTGCTAAACATAGCCCTCATGTGTTTGACTGTATTTCTGAAAAGTAGACACCAGACAGGAGGGGTCCTAGGACTGAGCCATGGGGGACAGCAGTTGTTACTAGCTTGAACAGGAGACCACATTTCTTACCTTGTGGGATCTATCTGTGCCCCAGTTGGCAATCCATCAGATGACATGCATGTTTATGCACAGGTCGTTGATTTTGGGGATACGACATGTGCGTGGGATGTTGGAAAAGGGCTTTTTGAGGTCTATGTAGGCCATGTGGAGCTCATTTCATTGATGTATGTCCTGAGTGACTGACTTGAAAACTGTCTAGCAGGTTTAGGAACCATGATCTACCCCTGACCAAACCACAATGGGTAGGGTTAGGTGTTTGTAGGCTCCCAATAGCTCTGTTTATGAGTTCCATAATGATGGACTCCAAGGCCTTGCAGATCAGGCTTATTAGGCTTATAAGACTATAGTTCCCATGGTCTGTTGTGCACCGACACTTGTGGAGTGTGCCAAACATTGCTGTAACCCATTCAGCAGTTTCATATCCTGTACAGAGGGTGAGTGTCAACAGACTGCTCAGGTGCAGGGTCTGTTTGTTTTGGAGTTCACATATGACACAACCAGGGAAACCATGTCATCCCATAGACGCCGTGTTTTTAGGTTTGGATAGAGGTGTTTAACCATTGTATATGTGATTTCTGTGTTTTCACAATCTCCAGGTATGGTAATGGGCCCTTTTGTCATTGAGAGGGGGGTAGATATGTATGAACCTGTCTGACAAGATGTTGGCAGTCATTCATGTACATGTATTCATTTACACTTTGCACTGACTCAGAACATATACGAGTTTACATTGATATTTATGACATAGCGAAAGAAAGCTTCATGGTTCTCTATGGACGTTTTGGCAATATTTTTGCCAGAACATGGCTTGGATAATGTTAGGAGTGCTCATTGTTTCTTGATGATACTGATCAGGGATTTATTGATCTTCTTTGCATTTTCACTTTCATTGAACAACTTAAGTACTTGTAGTACATAGTTTGATTATGACAGGGGTCCAATATATTATATGGGTCTGTTTTCATATCACTGTGTGCGCAAGGCAGGATTGGTGAATAGTGACAAGTGTCTGGAGTAAGAATTGCAACTGCCAGATATGTGTGACCCACTACTGTACTCAGACATGGCCTAAGTGTGTGAGCATGCCCAGTATGACCTTTCAGTATGTTGTTGACTGACATTTGCTTTGTTTAAGTGTGTGAGCATGCCCAGTATGACATTTCAGTATGTTGTTGAATGACATTTGCTTTGTTTGTTTATGTGTGTGAGCATGCCCAGTATGACCTTTCAGTATGTTGTTGACTGACATTTGCTTCATTTGTTTAAGTGTGTGAGCATGCCCAGTATGACCTTTCAGTATGTTGCTGACTGAACTTTGCTAAATTTGTTTGTGTGTGTGAGCATGCCCACTATGGGCATATATACTATATGTGTGTGAAAAATCAAGTTGTTTTTTACTTCAGGGCTCACCTTTGTGTTGTACATCGACAGGAAGCACGCTGTGCCTGCAGGGCTTCTATGAGTCAATTTGCATAGACTTATCAACATTTCATACATACAGGGGGGACAGCTATTATTTGTACATTTCTACCCGGGGGCACACCTGATTGTTACTGTGGGTGTACATAGGATAAGGGGTACACCTGACACTTATACACATTTGCTAGGCCTGCACTGCTATGTCAAGTACTCCATTTCAGTCTGTACTGTTGCCTATTGTACTGGCTTGAGGCATACCACTGTACTACAAACCTTAGCTTCCAATTACATGCATATTAGTTTGTGACTTCATAGCCTACCCAACACACATCACACTGCCTGGCCTGCTGTTATCTGTCTGCATAGGCCTGGGGGGAGGTTACTCATATGCCTCTTCAGAGGGCAGGATACAGCATTTGTTTGTGTTTGCGTTTGTCTACAATTGTCCTGCTGGCTGTGACTGTTAGGTATGTGACCCCCCCAACTGGTAAGTGTGAGTGACTTAAGTTGTGTCTGTGCCAGTGAAATGCTGTCATGGCTTAGTATTTCAGTACTGTGACTATAGTGCACAGTATCCTGAGTTCAAGCTCTGTCACTTGCTTTTTATTTTCTTGCTGGGCAGACCTGACTGGTTAAGGAACAGTAAAGCAGGTGTGAGCATGTTTACCCAACTTTGATTGACTTTGCCCGACTTAGCCCAACGTTGCCCAATGTTGCGCTGGTTAGTGCGGTGAGCAGCTACATGCAATTGTATTTAAATATGCTCAATACTGGTAACATTTGCATAGCAGTGCTTTATATTGCTTAAAATAGGGACTCATGCCTCAGGTGGTGCTGCAGGGCTGCCTATGTTGGATGCACATATTACACTCCCTATACATGTTTGAAAACAGGTAGTGTTAAGTTAGGCATCCCTTTTACTGTATGTGCGAGCAGAGAGAGATGTAATTTCCAGGGTTCCTACTATATCAGTGTATGTGCTATGCATTGCCTCTTTGCCAAGGCCAGGGCATACTGGGCACGCCTCCTTCTGCCTACTGAGGCAGGTTTAGGTTGTTCCTCCTCCGAGTCATGCTGTGCCTATGCAGGCCTTGGCAATGGTGGGGGTCTGTTTGGCCCTGCCCCATGTTGGCCCTGCTGCAGCTGTTTCCGCAGGATCATATTGTGTAGCATAGCACATACTATGACAATTTGGGTACATGTAGTTGGTGAGTACTGCAAGGCTCCACCAGATGTGTCCAGGCACTGGAACTGTGACTTGAGCATCCCAAACACACACTCAATTATGTTTCTTGTTTGTGCATGTGCCTCATTATGGAGTTCTTGTTCAGGTGTGTGTGCATTTCTGATGGGTGTCATCAGCCATGGCTCCAGTGTGTATCCAGCATCCCCCACTAGGTGACCATCAGGGATGTACCCATTGGCAAATCTTTGGTACAGCTGCGTCAGATACCAGATGTGGGAATCATGATATCTTCCAGGGCAGCCAGCACACACATTCATTACTATGCCCTGGGCATCGCACACAACCTGGCAGATGATGGAGGGGAAGCCATTGCGGTTGATGTAGACCCTACCCCACTCAACAGGTGGTGCTTTAATGTGTATGTGCGTGCAGTCTATTGCACCCACTACCTCAGGGTATTCTGCTATTTGGTGGAAAAGACACATATTGCTGGCCAATGCCTCACGGGAATTGGGAAAATATACATGCTCACCGACATGTGCTGACATGGCATCCAGGAACTGGTGCAGTATCCTGGATGCTGATGCCTGTCAAATCCCCATCATATCACCAGTTGGTCTCTGGAAGGTACCTGTAGCTAGTATTCTTAGGCCAACACATGCCTTGGTATCCACTGGGATGGATTCCCCTCTGTTGGTTCTGTGTATGAGGCATGGCCGGCACATCTCAACAATTTGCTGCAGGAGGTCTCTGTCCACCATATAGTGCTCCACTATCTCCAGCTCATGTAGCCCCTGGTAGGTTACCCTGGGTCTGTACACTCTTCTCCATCTCCTCATTGTGGGTTGCTCATCAGTATTCACAACATCACCACCCTCAGCACATTGCACATGTTGGTTTATGATAGCAAGAGCAGCCCCTAACATTTTGTCTGACTTTAAAGTTTTTAAGCTTTCCCTCTTTGTATACTGCAATGTTGCAGAGTTCTTTGGAAAAAACAGGGAAGAATGCTGTTTGCAGAGTTTAAAGTGCTGGGCTGGGCTGGGCTAGTCTGCTACCTGTGTAATTGGCTGATTCTGATATATTTCACCTGGCAGCTCTGCTAGTTCTCCTTGGTTAACTTCCTACTACTTCTTTTCCTTCCTTTTCCCTTTCTGTTTCCCCCCAGGGCAGTGCCGCACAAACCAGCGCACATGAGCGCACACGCACGCACACGCGTGCACACACTGTGTGCACGTTTGCAAGAAATTTCAGATATATTCATGGCGTACACCTTTGGTTTCTGGTTTTCAAAAAGGACAACTGTAGACACGCCTCTTGCAATCCTGAGCAACTCAGGGCAAACACAAGACACAGTGCTCCAATAAGCTTAGAGCCTTTCTGACAAACCCCCTCATGATGTTACCTATATTCTATTCTACTACTCACCTACTCCTACACTTACACTCTTGGGACATGGCTCACATGCTGGGGAAAATTGGGATTCACTATCCTTATCCTCATTTGCATAGGATTGCCTACTAATGCATGGTTACATCTCTCACACTGAGCTTCCCCCCCCTTAGCAACCACTACTCAGTGGCAATGTTGTCTTCAACCTGCCATTCTTCTGCATGGCAGGATAAGCTTTTCAGTGAAAATACCTATTTTTGGCTATTTTTAAATAATTTTCTTGTTTTTTTAAAGCACTGCATGTTTGTGCGGTGCTGAGCTACGCTTAAACATCGGAGATCGGGGAAAACAAAAAGTCAGATTTTTAATAATTTTAAACATTTATAAATGCCAGTGGCCTTATATTTGGCCATTGGCTTGCTTCCTCAACTGTATGCATCCTTTATTTGGAGCTGTCATAGCTCCGTTTAGCTATTTGCAGAATGGTACTCCGTTACCAACGGAGTACATTTCTGCAGATAACACTAATCTTCCACAGACAGGTTAGTGTTTCCTGGATTGCAAATTTACCTAATTTGCATAGCTTTCAGCAGCAGATTAGGTAATTTACATACCATGACTCTGTCCGTGCAAGAGTAGCTTTAGCAGCTCTCGTGCATGCCTCTGTTGGCTGTACCTGGATCGCACGGCAGACATATTGCCTCCGTGAGCTCCTACACTCTTCTTGCACTCCGTGCAAGCTTTCATAAATCTGGCCCTTTATCTTTTGAAAATTATTTTAGATTATTGTTTGAAAATTCTAATTGTTAAAATTGTTTAATTTGAATAACAATGGACCAATAACATTAATCAAATTAAGTAGTTTAAATGGAGTACATTTTATGAAGACAAATAAACATAGTGTTATCAGTATTATGGATAATGGTAAGTATACTAGCAAGACCAGAGAACATTTAGCAGATGACTCTTTTTATAAAGAAGTTATATTTGAAGACATTCGTGTATGGTATAAAAAAATCAATGTCTGTTTGTTGACATCAATTTTGAATTTTATATAAAGATATCTATCTATCTATCTGTGAACACCCTAAAGGTGGTCTTTGAATACCAAACATGCATAAAAATGACAAATCTGCCCTTCAGAACAGAAGCAGCAGCCAAGCAAAGTAAAACTGTGGCTATGTATTTGTATGTCAATTGAGTTTTGAACCTGATTGCACAAACATCTAAATAATATTTAAGAGAGTTGGTTCTTCTAGTGCCCAGGATAATTCTCCTGTATGGTGTCTTGCCTTCTCAGCTCTTCATTTAAAGATAAAAAAAAGACAGAAAGGAAGAAAGAAATATCCTGCCCATTAATCTGGTGCTCCAAGCCAGCTCCATGCCCTGCCCTCACCCTCAAAGGTCTTCAACTGATGAAAAAAAATTAAACTGTAGCAACTTGGTTGCTACATTTATAGTAATCAGTTTGCTGCAGCTTATCCCACACAAAGAGCTGTTCTGCTGACCTGCCTTTCTGTACCAACATTCAGAAATGTTGAAGAATGCAGGAGCTACACTTAACAATCTCACTGTGCAACACCTTGCACCATGGGTGGCTGTCCCCTTTGTCCCACCGTTTCTATGTTTCTAATGCCTGGTGATTCAGAAAGAAGACTGATGCTCACCTTAAGGGCTACATTCAAAATCCCAGTTTCTGTCATGCAGTACAATCATATTCAAGAGACACATTAGCCACACTGAGAAAAGACCTCATTATTGGATAATTTGCATGTCTTGGAATAGCTGTTAACTATCCCTAGTACTAATCAACACTACCAGTGGTAGTCATTGCTGACACAAACACACACACACACACACACACACACACACACACACACACACACACACACACACACACACACACACACACACACACACACACACACACACACCACATACAGCATTATGTGACTTTGTGTTGTCAGAACATTCCTGATGCCTCCTTTATCTGTTTTTGTTAAATCATGAGGATTATATTCCATCACTGATGCCAGACATTAGAATTTCACACTCCATATCTTTAATGGAATATATGTTAATGCAAAAGCTGTTATTCAAGAGACTTTCTAAGTGCGTAAGAGAATAAGTAAAATCCATCCCTAATCATACCATCATTAATTTGGCTTTGACTAAATTTCTTGTGCTACTAGATTAAGAGGCATATTGTATGTTCTTTGTCCATCTTCCTCATTTCTCATAAAATTGTTGCAGTCATTGAATAATACCCAGGATTCTCATTATATATTTAAAAGACACCTGTCACATTAACTTATCATTTACTACAGATAGCTAATTCTGTATTTTTTTCTTGCTGTAGAGTTGCTGAGTTCCACGCTATTTTCCACCTTTGTTACTTGTTTTTTTTTTTTCCAAGTCTTAGGTTTTATCCACATTGCATCCCTAGTATTTAGTGGTGGCAGAGAGGACTAATATGCTTTTTCTGAGGGTACAGGGTTGGAATCCCTTTTAGTGCCTTTAAAGCATGTGATTTATAGTATCTGTTGTGTCTGGTGGTTCAGAGTTTCCCTAGTGCCTAGTGTTCCCCCTCCTCACATCTTGTATAAATGCCCTTAAGGCACAATCTGAAATCCTTGGTGCTTAGATTTTTCCCATCTACATCTTATGTAAGTGCTGTTAAAGAACTTAGTAGTAAAGAATTCTCCCTGGTGTCTTGTGTTCTCTCAAACTACATCTTTAGTGTTCTCACTGATGGCTAGTGATCAACCCAACCCATGTCTTCAGAATAATTCCCTGGTGGCTAGTGTTCCCCCAATCCACCCTAGCCTGCGCATGCACACACACCCACGCATACACACACACACACACACACACACACACACACACACACACACACACACACACACACACACACACACACACACAACAGTCCCTAACTTGTCTTCCCTCTCATTTCTTCCTACCCAATAGTAGTTATAGTGCTATTACAGCATTTATCTGTTATGCTCTGGTAGCTAGTGAATGTCTCCACCCCAGATACTTGTACTACTGTTAACATCATTATGGCACTTCCAATCACAGTAATCTCTGGTGTCTAGTGGTTTCTCCCCTCCCTCATCCCTGTTGTGCTCTCAGTGCCATTGTAGCACTTAAACTGCAATCCATGATAGTCTAGTGCATGCCCCCAGCCACGATCCCTAACAACAACCTGCTCACCAGTCCACAGGACATCAAAGATTGATGGAAGGAGTACTTCAGCAGCTTCTGAATGAAGAAACCCCCACGGAAGTTGTATGGTTACAAAGACAGCCTAAGATGAAAAGGGAAGAAGAATCCACCCTAGAAGAAGTACAAACAGCACTAAGGAAAATAAAATCAGAAAAAGCAGTAGTCTCAGATGAGTTCAAAGTAGGTGTGATTAAGGTGTCATGTGAACAAGAGGAGAAGTGGATTCTGACAGTACTCACAGCAGTATGGAGAGAAAGGCATATCCTAGCGAACAAGCATTCTAATGACAGTGTACAAGAGCAAAGGGGATATTCACAACTGGGCAGTACAGAGGCATAAAAGTCCTGTCACACTACATGAAAGTGAGAGCAAGTAATAATTGAATCTGCAGAGTAGTATAGTGTAAGATGAGAGATGAACAGTTCAGCTTCAGGTCAGGATGTATCACAACCAAAGTGATGTCTGTAGCATGACATATAATGGAGAAGAAGCCAGAGATGCGGAAAGAGTTCAAATGGGCAATCCTCAAATTGAAGAAAGCATATGACAAGGTTCCAAGAAAGCTGATTGGGCAAGCCTGAGATGGTTCAAAATCCCAGAGATATTTGTATAATTAGTACAGGCTAATGACACAAGTACGATCAGTGTTCAGATCCACAGAGGGGTTTCTTGTAGGAGTGATTGTGCATCAGGGTTCAACTCTCTGCCCACTGCTATTCAATACTGGAAATGGATTACATTAGTAAACAGGCTGGAATGGATGGATCAGCAAAGCTGCTGTATGCAGATATGTGGCATTACAGGTAGACTGTGAACAAGAGCTTCAGCTAATGATAAGGGAATGGAATGCAAAACTGAAGGCACATGGGATGAATGTAAGTATAGTCAAGGCAGTTGTCATGGCAGCAAATGAGGGAATTTAGAATAAACTAAAAATTAAGATAAAAGGTAAAATAGTGGAACAGTTTAATAGCTTCAAGTGTCTGGGAAAGGCACTTGAGGAGAAGGGAAGTCTGAATTAGGAGGTCAAAGCTAGAATCAGGGGAGCTGCAGCCAACTGGCATAGAGTGTCAGGTGAAGTATATGACAGAAGAATGCTAAAGAAACTAAAAGTAAGGTGTACAAAATAGTGATGAGGCCAGTACTACTGTATGGGACAGAAACCTGAGCAGTGAAGGCAGAGCCACTGAGGAAGTTAAAGGCTATGGAGATGAAATGTCTCAGATGGGTGGTAGAAGGCACACTGTAGGAGAGATGAAGACATGATGACATCAGAACAGAAGCCAAAATAGCTCTAATTTCAGAAAATGTCAAATAGAACAGATTATAGTCATTTGGACACGTGCAGGAAAGTAGAAGATGATTAGTGATGAAGATTTTGGGAGAAATAGGAAGAAGGCAAGAGGAAATGACAACATTCAGCAAAGAGATGAATGGATTGTGTTAGAGGAGACTTGCGACAACTAGGACTAACAGCTGCAGAAGGTAGGAGAGTGGCACTGAACTGAAAGAGATAGTGACAGTTGATGCAGCACCCTGACCCCATGTAGAAAAATGGGGAAATGGGTTCATGATGATTTCCCTAATATTGTGCAATCTCAGAATTAGTACATATAATTAGTATGAGGGCTTTGGCAGTGCGTCTTTTGTTGATTTTTTTTTTTTTAATTTTGCATGTGTATTATACACACACACAAAAAAAATGTATATATATATATATATATATATATATATATATATATATATATATATATATGTAGCATTGTTGCATCACAGTAAGACGTTGTCTTGTTCGAATCTCAGCTAAAGTGTCTTCTGTGTGGAGACATGCGTTTGAAGGTTGTGCGTCAGGGCTGGCAACTTGGTACATAAAAATCTACTGCCAATCATTAGCGGACCGAAGTTCTGCTGTGGCGACCCCTAACCGGGAAAAGTCGAAAGATACAACAACATATATATATATATATATATATATATATATATATATATATATATATATATATATATATATATATATATATATATATATATATATATATATATATGTGTGTGTGTGTGTGTGTGTGTGTGTGTGTGTATATATATATATATATATATATATATATATATGGGATACATTAAACTGGACAAATGTTGCTTTAGTCAACAGCTTTCCTGTCAACTTAATTTTTTGACAGGAAAGCTGCTGAACATTTCTACAAGGTCACTATAATGCCATGGTTGGGGGAAATGTCCTTTCTCTGGTAATCTCAGAGTTGGAATATTTAAGTAAGAGGGATGTGGGGTGCTTTACCAATGAACTATCAACAATCACGTTTTGGCTCACAGTTTATCAAAACTTAAATACCAAAAACACTGACCTGAAAAAGCTAAAAAGATACAACATTTTTGTGTGGGGTTCAAGGCCCCCTGCATCCTTTGAAATTATACATACTAACTCTACGGTCATACCACACTAAAAGAAAAGGGAAAAACCCCAAAAAGTGGTTCCCTATTAAATGATCGAAGACGCATTCTTTCAAATGTGTCTTGATCGAACTTGAAAGCATGAAACGGCAAAATACCATATAAGCAAATTCTTTCCCTGGGAAAGAAATCATCTGGCTGCCTTCATTATTTTGCCATTTTCATCACCCAGCAAAAAATGATGATCTTTATTTGTGTGCTCCAAGGTTATGTTTCATAGCATATGATTTGTAATGTGTGGTGCTGATTTTTTTTGGTTATTTTATGTTGATGCCTTGACAGTCTGCAGTCTGACCATAGTGAGTATACTAAGATATATATATATATATATATATATATATATATATATATATATATATATATATATATATTATATGTACATGTACATGGATATGTATACATATATGTATAAGTATTCTATCCCTCCCTATTATTTTCATCCAAATAAACCCAGAATAACCTATAACCTATTAACCATCAACTGTACGGCTTCACCCTCCCATTTGTGTTCTGGGTCCTTTTGTCTTGTGAAGTAGTACTGTTAGGGAAAGGAGTTTCAGTAATGCAAAGTCAAGGACTAGAGTTACAGGTAGGGCTAGGGTTAGAGTTAGCACATGTGCTAACTCTAACCCTAGCCCTACCTGTAACTCTAGTCCTGGACTTTACATTACTAAAACCCCTTTCATACATGCAACAGAAAAAATGCAAAAGAGTAAATCTGTCCATTTACCTAACCCTTACCATACCCCTAACCCATGAATACTTACACATGCACACCATCCACTATGACCATTTCAGTCAAACATTCATTTTTTTGCATACTACTCCTTGCAAACACTTTAAAATGATCATTTAGCCATTTGAGCATTCAGTCAAATGTTCTTTAATTATTTTTGAGCTGTGCACATAAGCCAACAGCCTGAGTCACAGCAAAACACTATCAATAAACAGAGGCATAGTTGGCTCAATCAGTGCCCTCTGCTGATACCATAAGCAGCGCCCCACCCCAGGTAAAAAGCACGTCCCTGTAATAACTTGATCCTTATATTGTAGGGATTAAATATCCAGCCCCCCTTCCAAGCTAGCTCTTCCACTGAAGAGCAAAAAAAAAAAAAAACATGTCACTGTAGCAATCAGATTATTACAGTTACATCCATTCTCCTTCAGGTAAGCAAAAAACAAAAACAAATGGGAACAAACAGGATGATGGATGGCTGATCACTCCCTCCCAACATTTTGCTCCCAGGGTGATTTCCCCAATTGCCTCACCCTTGCTACGCTTATGCCAGCACATACACACCAGTCACTTTCACAGGCGTGATATATAGACAGGTCAAGACACGTGGGGAAACTGACATCTCATTACCGCCTCCAACCACTCAGTGACCAGTGCACTTTATTTCTAATTTTAACCTCCTGCAAACTGTTTCTTCTTGTTCTTTTCCTGACACTTAGGTTTACTCATACTCCTAGTTTTCCTTCTGCGCTACTGCCTGCCCAGTTATGTTCCACTTCTGGAAAAAAATCACCACCTTGTTAGAAAAACATCTAACTAAACTGAATGACAAAAATATAATCTGGTTGCTTACATTAAAGGTGCCTAAAAGCCTGTTGTCACTTTATTGCCTAAGACACTCAGCTGTTTGGTTATATATGGTTACATTCTCCCCTGGAACTGATAGTTGTCCTGATGTTTAACTCAGTGATCCATGTGTGTGTGTGGTGCATTCCAGTTGTCGTGCTTCAGTGACTGTATTCAGTGCTGGTTCACCAATTGTGTTTTACATAATTTCAGCAGGATATGATGGCAACTTGGTACAACCATGACTCCAAAGTCAGACTCATAAAATGTGCATGTGATTACAAACATTGTCAATTTGTCCTTAACCCAACACTGATACTACCTCTTTTCAAATAATGTACCAAAATAATGATACTACACTCATTCGCTCCTCATAAACATCCAGTAAAGAGTAGGGTGACACTGGAATAACAGACTTTATTAATGAACTTAAGCTTCTTTGCGAGCTTTTCATCAGTTTAAAATTCACCAACTTCCTCAGAAACACTGAAAGCATAAAACGGAAAAAGCATAACTTAAAACACCACCCATTTAAGTACCCTCTCATATTGATTAAAGCAATAAAACAAATTAACAATGTATAAAAACGCTAGAAATATTTAGGAAAAAACGTTAAATGCCACTGTATAAAAGTAAGAAAAAACATGAAACATGATTCCCTCATACTAAATACAGTACATCTTACTTCTGCTTAAAATAAAGATAAGAATCATTATAAAAATCGCAACACATGAGTCCATAATGTCCCACTAGTTAAATCCAATAGTATTCTGTTGAACAATAAATATATAATCCCTAGTACTGATGAAATTGAGATAAAGTGAAAACAACAATAAAATAAAATAGAATAAATAAATAATGGTACGCCCTATCACATGAGGCTCCTTAATCTCAATATGCAAGAAATAGTCAACCTATCGTTGATACCCGGGTAGTGGCAGGCATCCAATCTTAGTTTCCATAGCAGCTCTCTTCCCTCTGAAATGAGAGTATAAACGGCACCCCTGCAATCCGATCTAACATGATCAATGATAGTAAATGAGAAAAGGTTTTCCTTTACATGTTTTGCCAATGCATTTTCTACCTTACCTTTTCTAGTTGCGTATGTATGTTCATAGATACGCTCATTTAGTTTTCTATCGGTCTTGCCAATATAGAAAACTGGGCAATGAGAACACCGGGCTAGATAAACAACTCCTGAACTGGTACAGTTGAATCTACCTTGAATAGTATATCTAAATTCTCTGATGACAAAAGATGAGCCCACCATAATGAACTTACAATACCGGCACATGTTACATTTATATATGCCAGATCTTGCCAACGTAGGCTCATACTGGGACTCTAAGATATTTTTTAGGTTTTTACCCCTCCTGAATATTATTTTGAATTCTCTTGCAGTTGCTCTACACAGCCCATCTTGCATGAGACAACTCCAATTCTTATAAATAATAGAAATAATATCATTTACATCCACATTATATGTGAGAATAAGGCTATAGGGGTGTATTGTCTTGCTAGCTTTAACAGCTGGACTTGTATTCTCACTGGTATTGGAATAATTTAATATGGGAACGTAAAAACCTGACACCCGCTTATTATGGACTTTACAAACCAAGTCCAATATTAGATCAACCGGGTACCCTCTCCTTAAGAAAAGACTCTCCATGAATTTACATTCATTAACAAAATCACTATCTCGAGTCACCATTCTCGCAGCCCTCATCCAAATCTTTCTAAAGAGAGGGAAACTAATCATTACATAGCTAGAATACACCGCAAAGAAACATTCTCTAACAGCTACCTCCAATTTAGCAGTTTTTACCCTTTTTCTCAAAAGAAATCGATCATTAAGGGGCAACTGGTGAGAGCTGCGAGAATGGTGACTCAAGATAGTGATTTTGTTAATGAATGTAAATTCATGGAGAGTCTTTTCTTAAGGAGAGGGTACCGGCTGATCTAATTTTGGACTTGGTTTGTGAAGTCCATAATAAGCGGGTGTCAAGTTTTTATGTTCCCATATTAAATTCTTCCAATACCAGTGAGAATACAAGTCCAGCTGTTAAAGCTAGCAAGACAATCCACCCCTATAGCCTTATTCTCACATATAATGTGGATGTAAAGGATATTATTTCTATTATTTATAAGAATTGGAGTTATCTCATGCAAGATGGGCTGTGTAGAGCAACTGCAAGGGAATTCCCCAAAATAGCATTCAGAAGGGGTAAAAACCTAAAAAATATCTTAGAGTCCCAGTATGAGCCTATGTTGGCAAGATCTGGCATGTATAAATGTAACATGTGCTGGTTCATTATGGTGGGCTCATCTTTTGTCATCAGAGAATTTAGATATAATATTCAAGGCAGATTCAACTGTACTAGTTCAGGAGTTGTTTATCTAGCCCGGTGTTCTCATTGCCCAGTTTTCTATATTGGCAAGACCGATAGAAAACTAAATGAGCGTATCTATGAACATACATACGCAACTAGAAAAGGTAAGGCAGAAAATGCATTGGCAAAACATGTAAAGGAAAACCTTTTCTCATTTACTATCATTGATCATGTTAGATCGGATGGCAGGGATGCCGTTGATACTCTCATTTTAGAGGGAAGAGAGCTGCTATGGCAACTAAGATTGGATGCCTGCCACTACCCGGGTATCAACGATAGGTTGTCTATTTCTTGCATATTGAGATTAAGGAGCCTCATGAGATAGGGCGTAGCATTATTTATTTATTCTATTTTATTTTGTTGTTGTTTTCACTTTATCTCAATTTCATCAGTACTAGGGATTATATATTTACTGTTCAACAGAATACTATTGGATTTAACTAGTGGGACATTATGGACTCATGTGTTGCGATTTTTATAATGATTCTTATTTTTATTTTAAGCAGAAGTAAGATATACTGTATTTAGTATGAGGGAATCATGTTTCATGTTTTTTCTTACTTTTATACAGTGGCATTTAACATTTTTTCTAAATATTTCTAACGTTTTTATACGTTGTTAATTTGTTTTATTGCTTTAATCAATATGAGAGGGTACTTAAATGGGTGGTGTTTTAAGTGACATTTCTGTTTTATGCTTTCAGTGTTTCTGAGGAAGTTGGTGAATTTTAAACTGATGAAAAGCTCGCAAAGAAGCTTAAGTTCATTAATAAAGTCTGTTATTCCAGTGCCAACGGACTCTTTACTGGATGTTTATGAGGAGCAAAGGAGTGTCGTTTCCTTATTTTGGTACAGAGTTTGTGCATGTACTTGGTTCGTTGAAGTGTTTTTTTTTCAAATAATGTTTAACATCATACATGAAAAGTGCAGGAAAAATTATCTTAAATTAAGTGTCAAAACATGCAGTCTTCTGGTATTTGTCACCCCTACCCCAGGCCAACTGTATACACTATTGATAGGCAACAACAAAAAGTTGACAAGGCAGCAGCAGCATAGAGGGATGAAGACCTGAACATGGAGCATGTGATGCCAGCTTGATCATTGACAGAAATAGCAGAGAGGATGGACATGCCTGTCCTAAGCAGAGGATGTGGAGTTGACCACTCGCAGTACTGATCTTTTAGAGGAAGGGGGGCACATAACCTATTAGCAGGTGTGCGTTACTCTTTGTTGAGCCAATACACTGGCAGATACACATACTGAAGGGGGGAGGCAATATGCATGCTATTGAGATGCAGGTCACTTGTTCCTCCCACCCAGATGAGGGGTTAGGCTGGGGAAAACACCCTCATAGCAGTGAGGGGAGAATCAACCCTCATGGCTGTGTGAATGATAGTCCCATGAAACAGCTCTCCTGCTAGTGGATCTGATGGCCAGCCCCACCCACTGTGGAATGAATGGACTTGAGTCCAGTGTGAAGTGACTTATAGTTGGCAGGTACGTGGGAAAAATATAGATGAAAAAGTTGCTAGAGTAATAAAGGACCTTAGAATCTTTACAGGCAATGACCATTCATTTCATAGCCATACAGCCATGACCACCTGAAAAAAACACAAATTTGTCCACTTGATCTTCTGTAAGGACATAAGCCATGCCTGGAAGACAGCAGTTATCAGACCAATTATGCAGTACAGGACCTTGTTGTATAACCTACTCAAGCAACCTCTGTACAATCAGAAAAGGTACAAGGATTCTTCATAATGATAATTAAAGGCTTCAAGGCTGGCTTATAACCATAGACTAATGCAACAATCTCTCCTCACTATGTCATATCACCTTCTTAGAGGAGTCCTATACCTGATAAGCAGAGTATTAAAGAAAACTTTATGGTTTGAGACCCATTGATTAGAATACATGAACAGAAAAAGATGTTAAAATTGATATCAATCATACCGTGAAACATGATAACTTCATAACTCAATTACTCCCACACTTATAAGTCAGTTAAGCAAACCATGCCAATCTATACCTTCAGGAGAGAAGTGGATGACTGCTTGGGTACCTACAAGTTCTAACATGCAATTCAGAACATCAAATCTTTTAATGGCTAATAGGCTCTGAGTTTGATCACCACACTTATGAACCTACCCCTCATCTGACTTTACAAACTAGATTAAAATCCTCTCCAAATCTGTCACCGGAAAACTAGTTTCTCTTTCTGAGTGCTCATGTCCCTTCTACCTACAGTCTAACTAACTATTGCTGATGACATATTCTGTCAAATACGTACAGTGTACCTTCTTTTATGCTTCATCTGGTTCTTTACTGGCTTTAAGAAGCACTGTTTCCTGCTGTGGTTTAATAACAACACAAGTCTGTACTTCATCTATTCGGTCACAATGGGAAGCAGAGGGGAGACAACCAAATTAATTGTAAAGTAGACATCAATGCTGAAACTATTTAAAAAAAATAAATTCAAAGTGGAAGCCATTTGGGGCAGACCTCCCCCCATTAGCACACTCTTAGTCCAAAGAGTGTTTTACCACCTTCACCTCTTACTTAGTATACTAAACTCTGATGTCAGTGCACTTCAGGGTAGGGAATTTTCCCACATTGTGATAAATCCCAGCTGGAGTGCATTGTCACACAGAGCACTGAGAACCATTTGAAATGAGCATGACTATCTATCACCCACCTATCAACATGCCATTGCCAAATCTAGATTCAGCACTGATGTCTACTTTACAATAAATTTGGTTGGCTCCATGCTGCTTCCCATTCTGATCATATAGCTATGCTGCAATTCTTAACCTTTCATGCTCTGCACCAGTATGTTTCTTGCTTTTATACTACAAACAACCAAAACCTGGAATTTATTATTCACTTTTTATTATCTAGGAGTTTAATTCACGGTGCTCAAAGATGTCAGTGGTTGCTTCCCTTTCTTGCTACCAGACTGAAACGTCTTACAAATTCTCCTTCATGGTTTTCTTCAGATGCTCATTAAAAGCTTTGCTCATTTCTCCCAATTCTTATTGATATTGCATGTATCCATAAGCACCATAGCTTTACTATAATGCTATTCTTAATAGCATTGTCACTCCTTATAGAAATCTTACTACCTTACGCTCAGCAAATAAATTACAAGTAACCACCCAGAAATCCCTTAATAAAGCTGGGGACTCCCTCTTTTCTAATTCCGTGGTTAAGAGTTGGAACAAACTCCCCTGCAACTTACAATTACTTTCATCCTTATCACTTTTCAAACACCAACTAAAACTACACCTTAAAGTACATTGGTTATGCCCATGTACCAACCCAGATTAACACCAACCATCTTGCATACTTCCTTTTCCCCCCTCTATTTCCTACTAGGGTGCAAATACACCCTCTTCTTAGCCAATATTGTCATTTTCTTATTTCCTTCTTACTTCATGACACTTACTCTTCACTTTTCTATTACCCCTCTCCTCCTCCTCCTGATATTTTCTGTGTCAGTGTTAGTACTTATGACACCCATGTCATTTCACATAAAGCCCTGCAAGCATAATAGCTAGATAGAAACCTTCACCCCTTCCTCACTATTTTTGTCTAACTATTGTCTAACTTTATACCTCTTGTATATACTGCTCATACTACCACTTAACCAACACCCTCATTTATCCTTCTCTTTTGTTGTTTGTTCCTTCTCTGCTAACTTAAACCTACTTTGAATTTAATTATTACTTACCATTTTGAATCTTTGCTGTTTGAAGCTATTTTATAACTAAATTAGTGGCCACAGTGGTGCAGTGGTTAGCATTGCTGCCTCACAGCAAGAGGTTCTCTGGTTTGATCCTCAGCTGAGGTGCCTTCTGTGTGGAGTCTGCATGTCCTCCCTGTGGTCACGTGGGTTTTCTCCGGGTGCTCCGGTTTCATCCCAAAGACATGCTGTAGGAGGATTGGACACTCTAAATTGGCCCTGTGTGTGTGTGCCTTCTGTGGAAGGTTGGGTACCAGGCTGGCAACTTGACACTGTAAAACTCCACTGCCAATCATGAGCGGACAGGTGATCTGCTGTGGTGACCCCTAACCGGGAAAAAGAAGAAGAAGACTATACCATTTGCTGTAACTGCATTTTCTTTTAACATGCATTATTTCTTATGTAATAATTTTAATGTTTTGTTTTATTTTTATTTGTAGTCCTGTTATATATTAGCTTAATTTTGGAGCTTATCTCCCCGGGCCTCTACTGAAAATGGACATGTATTCAGTTAGACTAGCCCGGTCAACAAATGTAAAATAAAATAAAATAAATATACCTTCAAGGGTATTTTATACCTTAAATCATCTGCTTTTAATAGCAATCATTAGCTATTATTTTAACACCAGTGTATGCATACTTTGAGAAACCATAACTGCCTTTAGATTCTCATTTAGTTTCATAAATAAATGTACTTGCTACATTCACATTTGCTTCATTGATATTATTTTATTTCTCAGTGATGCTATCTGTTCATAGGAAAACACTAAGCTGTACATTTGCGGACTATTACAAGGTCAGTCACAAACTAGAGGTCAGAACTAAACCTGGTAAACTGCATCTGTGAGCTTCAACCTATTTGCTTTCTTCCTTTTCTTTTATTGTTTCTGATTTATGAGTAAAAATCTTTTATTTTCTCCTTGTTTATTTCTGTAACTTAACAAGCCTAATTTTATATATATATATATATATATATATATATATATATATATATATATATAACTTTTTCTTTTTAGAAATATTAATTTATTGTGTTGTATTTTGGCCTTCTACTTGATAATACTGTTGTAATATCCAGGGTGGCAGCTGAAAATTAATTCTTGTTTTACTGTATGCTTTACACAATCAGCAAAATTTAAACATAAAGAATAAATAGATGTGAACTGGCAGAAAGTTATAGCAAAGTTTATCTATCCACACTTTGCCTCTATATCCGGCTATCCTTGCCAGATGCCCTTTTGTGTATTGTCATGTATGGAAACATTGGTTCCTCTCAAATGAAATCTTGCAATATACAAAGTCTTGTGCCTTATAAAATGGACAGAGACATCACATAAATTCTCTCTAGTTAATGATTGTCCAGCTGCTATGTGTTACCCATGGTAAACAAAACAACACTGCCAAAGTAATGTACTGAAAACTAAATATTGAGCAACAGGGTTGATCATCCAATATAAACACAGATGTTACCTTTATGCAGAAAATAAGCCCATCATCTGTCCTAATTTTATAAATATTAATAAGTAGTAGAACAAGTGAATTAAGTGATGTTTCTCTAATTATCTCACTCTCTGCATTCACAAGTAAATATTTCAGGTACTTTTCTAGTGTTTATTATAATTCTTGACTAGCAGTTAAAAGGCTGTCTTTCTCTTTATATCTCTCAGCAGTTTTCCCGTTCATCAGGTAAAAGCCTCTTGCCTTTCTGCCAGCATGTTATGTAACTGAGCCTCAGGATGTAGTAAAGTCTTTTCTTGTGGTAAAATTGTAGTGAACCATTGGAGCTACAGAGAAGATTGAATTCACTCACTGTATACCAAACAATACTTGGTAACATCGCATATTTTGAATTACATGCAGACAGAAGTAAATAACTAAAAAAATGAAGATTCGACAGTATATACTATATCAATGGGCCTGAGAAAACTTGTGACACAATGATTTATGCAAAGGCAGCCCAAAACTCTTCAAGTATGTCTATGTGTGACAGTTACAACCAACGTTTTGAAGTTATTTAAAGGATATACATTTAAATTTTATTTGAACAACTTAAGAAAAATGTGCTATGTATCTAGGCATACTTCCTATATGCTAATATATCCTTATTTAGGTTTAAAGTCCATTTCCTTTAAATTATGACAAGGTAATAGTTATGAAATAAATAAGCATGAGTTTACTGGAGTATTTAAAGTCCTTGTCTGTTTTATGAAGGAAATAAAGTAATATGAGTTCATATTTTGCCACTGTCATGCCTTGTGGATGAAGACACACCAGTGGGCTTATGCCTAGTATAACTCCTGGTAGGTGGATGAATCTGTAAAATGTACAACTTTAAAGAACAACCACATAAAAGCAAGCTTTTCATCATGTGTTGATCTTTTAGTCTCTACATCTTTCTAGGTGGATGTTATTTTCTAATTTGTTATAATACAGCATGATGGGAGATGCTGTGCTACAATGATTTAATTTTACAATCAAGGGTTTATCTTCTTTTTTTGTATTTTTATGGAGACACAGGAGTTCACCGACCAAGAAGAACATTTCCATTAGACAAAGCATTTAAAGGCACATAGATTCATACGTAGAAATGAGGCATACCCAATTGACCCAAAGCACTGCCTGGTTAATTACCTGTTTGAGGTCACATAGTAGGCAAAGGAAGTGAATGGGACTCAGAACCTGTAATGCTAGAAGTAGCACATCAACAGTTCATAACCTTAATACTATGCACCAACTGAAAGATGCTGTCTGAATTTTAATCTTGAGAGAAAAACTTGGTTTTTGTTAAGACTTTATTTATTTGACATTTGTTGACTGTGATAGTCCATTTGAGCTATTGCCTTTTTTCAGCGGAGACCCGAGGAGAAAAGCTCCACAGTAGATAACAAGTCATTCAGCACAAATAAATAAATTGAGTAACATGCGGTAACAACTATTTCAGTACATGTATGAGAAAAAAAAAATAAAAGAGAAAATACAATATAGTAACTAAGAAGTATAGTAACAAAGAAGTAATAGCAGTGTTAAAATATGATCAGTAGAACACAGTAATCCCAGCTTTTGGTGGGTTTTCTTGATACAATGTAGCACATGGAGGTCAAATTTAAGCTGGTCATCAATGATAGCCCCTAGAAGCTTAATGTGGGAATCTGCCATGATGCTAGTATTTTTAAGGGAAGAAATAGTAAAGGTGGATTTGAGGTGGGAGAGGGACTTAGGGAAGAAGAGTAGAAGTTTTGTCTTATTGGGATTCAGTATAAGTTGGTTGTTTGCAAGCCATTTTTTAGTAAGGTTAAAATATTTCTGTGTTAGGGAAAGCAGGTCATAGGGGTTGCCAGCAACAGTAATGATTGTGCATTTTTTGGCAACTTGTATAAGGGATGATGGGAGCAGGATGTGTGAAGCTGGTTTGTGAAGCTGTTGAAGAGAGGGCGACCTAGAATTGAGCCTTGTGGGACAATTGTTTTGATGGGTAGGAAAGGAGAGAGAGCAGAGAGCCATTTGTTGGACTGCTGTCTGTTGGAGATGTAGCCGTGAAACCAAGAGATGGTCTCTGAGGAAAGGTTAAGGTGGGAGGGTTTGGACAGGAGGATGGAATGAGAGACAGTGTCAAAAGCTTTGGAGAAGTCAAGAAAGAGACAGAACACTAGTTTATTATTGTCTCTGGCTAGGGAGATGGAATGAGTAAAGGAGATAAGGGCTGTTGTGGTGCTATGTTGGGGTGAAAAGATATTTTCTTGTTAAGATGTGAAGACAGCCATGTGTGTGCAAGCAAAATAACAAGCTGCAGTTAATACCCATATTTAGTATTTTTTATAAGTCTCTTCAGCTATAATCAGTAAAACGTGATAGTCTGGCCCTTATCTGGAAACACTCGGTTTTAAACACAGTCTTATTTCTATAACATTGGAGTGGCTGCAGAGTTTCCCTGTAGTGATTAAAACAACAAGTAGAAAGGTCAAACAGAAACACCTTTGTGAAAAAATTGTAAAAAGACCCCAGCAAGCCATAAACTTCACTGTGTAATATCCCAAATCTCGTATAAGGGAGTATGAAAAGTGTACAGCACTATCACACCATAAAGGTGTATGTACTAATGACCTACCTAGTATGAAAATGCCTGAAAAAGCTGTCCCTTTGAGTGTGTGTAAGCCACTGTTCTCTGACAGACAGATGTTACCAGATTCAAATCCCTGCCTATTATACAAGTCTGTCTCAAGACCCCTTAATTGACAGTGTGTGCCACATTAGATAGCAATGGAAGTTATCACAAATAACTGAATCAAATGTGTGTGTTAACAAAGGAGGTATGAATATAATATGAAGAATCAGATTTATTCACAGTGCCAGAAAGGAGCTTTACATTATTGTTCACACAACACTAAACATTACAATATGCCTGTTTCTTTGACAAGGAGACTGTTCCATTATGTAGGGGACACACAGTGTCTCAAAACACCAGTCTATCTGTGTAAGTATGTTATAAAAAACGGTACTCAAGGCACATGTCACAGGAGCACTAAAAGCACAACACACCCAAATAAACACTTCACAGCCATGCAATCACAACCTGTGATGATATATCATTGTCCAACATAAAAATGGGTATGAATAACTAGATAAACTGGTGTTTATGTATTGTCAGTACATTCACATAATCTTGCCCTTTTCAGGAATTGAACAACAAGCATTTTGACTATTCTGACTAATGATATCTGGATGAATAACAAGTGCTACAGTGGAAGTCTTACAACTAGTATGACAATCAGCCTATAGTAACTTATTACATCAGTTGAACGTGTGGTAAACAATATCTGAGATAAAAGGATTGCGGATGATGCTCACACTGTAAATGGACACATTACAACTGTGGTAAATGTCATTTCAGCATTACAGTACAAGGCACAACAATGTTATTAGGCACTGAATGTGGATGTTGAACACATGCACATTTGACAGCAGACAGTACATGATATTTGAAAGGATAAATGCACCACAGTACAAATGCCAGTACAATTGTGATGTATTACACCATGCTGTTTCTCCAGGGATATATGTGCCTGTAATTGTTTTAGTATGTTAGCAACAGGCAGCATGTTTTCTCATTCCCTTGTGCCAGAGGATAACACTTCCTACATATGTTATATAAGGAACATGAAAACAAATGTTATCATTACTCTGAATAAAAGCACTGTTGTGTGACAAATTGTCCTAGCTTTTAGTAAAAGGGATCAACATCTATATGTGTACAAAGCAAATGTGATTGACAGTGTTAGTGGCATGTATGGTTACAATAACAGTGGCACAACACAGTCTGAACTGTAATGGATGGATTTAAAATAACTAACCAAGATCATAAGCTAAACATCATTGCCTGAATCACAAGTGCCACACAACATTGCTCAGATAAAAATGACACAGCACACAGTTAAATGGATGACATCAGTAGTGTTGATATGTGCACCAAGGGCCCTCCCCATTATATTTCTCACCAGCCCTGCCAGCTCCTGCCAGGTGACAAAATTGCCACCTCCACGACTACTGCTCTCGGAGGGTACCACTTTACCAGCACCCAGGCAGAGCTTCCTGATGCACTTGGAGCAGGAAGAGCAGGGGTTGTGAAAGTAACACTGACAGGTTGTGACCCAGAAATGCTGGGTGTCAGTGATGTGATCTGTGGAGGCATGGCAGGCCAAGCCACAGTGGTCCATGTACTTCTCTGTGCTGTTGATTAATTTTCATCAGCAAATTATGCAATGTTAATAAGTTATACCCCCACACAAAAAAAGGAGAGAAAGGGTGGAGAGAGACAACAAAGAGATAATTAGATGCATGGCATGTTACAGTAGTGTATGTTTTAAATAAATTTGGTTTGCAATATATAACAAATATTATAATTTACTAGTGCACACATTTGCAACATCCATATATGATGGAAATGTATTTATGTGTCATTAAATAAAAAAGTAACTGCTCTGACTTTCACTATGACTGACTGAATTTATACATTCTAAATTAATAATTACAATTACCATATTGTAATTCTTCCTGATAGACTGCTGTCAAGATCTTATAAATAATTATCAATTAAGGGAAAAAAATATCTGCTACTTCTGTGTACTGAACCCTAATGGTAAAGCTGGTACTCTAATCACCTAATGCAAGCAGCAATAGTTATTGGGAAGGCATGCATGCATGAGATGAAGGATGAGGTTTGCCTGCCCAAGATGTTAATGCTTGAAAGAATAAAAATAACAATATGGATTTAATTTTTACATTAATCATACTTACCCTGAGCCTCTCTGAGGTGAGTTAATCTCTCCTGATATACCTCACAGTTTGTAGCTATCTCCTGTGCAGCTGTACAGCACAAAAATAAAAGAAAAGAAATATGTAAGAAAACATTATGACTAACTGTGTGGGATGGCTATATAATTAGTGCCATATCATAGACAGGTTATGGGTTAGTATACCTGCACAACTGGGGGTTGTTCCCAGTCCTAAATTCAACCTCCCATCAGCTTAAGAGGAGTTATTTTGCTTTTTAAGGTCACTGTAGTGATAACAACATTGTTTCCCATTGCATGGAATGCCAGTTGCAATGGAGACAGCCTTGGCTAAAGTATTCCGAGACTCATCCTTTTACTAGGACTCATTATAATCTCCCTGCAACAGCAGCCTGTGGCTGTAGTGCTTCATGAAGAGTGCCACAAATATCCTGGACCACTCAGCACCCTACCTCTGTGCTCTAAATTTTGCACTATTGTCTTCATCCCCAGCCATGTGTACAAAAGTCAGACTAAAAAAATATGTCTGAAATGGCACCGATTTCAGATCTCACATGCTATTGGTATTGTGCAAAGATGCACAGCCTTTCCAACTGCATTTCTACAAATGAAGGCAGATGGACTCCTTGGCAGACGCATTGGCACTACATACAGCACTTAGCAGTAAAGATGCAAAACATGGCATTGAGCTGTTTCATGTGTGATGCTCCACCCATTTTCACAGGTTCCACTGTTCAACAGTGTACTGCTTAATGGCATGGCTTTTAAGGGTTGTGAAAGATGCTGAATTCTAACATATTGTCATATTGGAGCTTACCCAGTGTTAAAATATTATTGTAACAGCTGGGAATCTAAATCCTGGGATAAAGGATGCAAAAATTGCAACTTAATGTATTATTTGACATTGCCACAGCAGGACTAGATTTCCAACATGGAAATTTGACATATATTAATTTATGAATGAATGGCAATACACTTCAGATAGGTCTATATGTACGTGTGGGTATAATTATGTATTGGAATGCATTCCTATATAAAGGTCATTCTTTCTGCAAGCAAATATGATTCAGATTGGTGCAGTTGAATGTGATGATTAATATAGGTCAATTTGTTACTTACAAACTTCACAAGAAATAAAGGTCCCAAACACATAGTTGGGATATGTGATGAGTAATGATTATAACAAAATAATGTGCCAATCATACATACATATACAAATGAATCGTACATGAAATATTTTCATTGTCATGTTTAGGAAACTGGAAACACATTAGGTTGTGCTTATCTGTAAAACATTAATCATATATACTAAATAGCACCATTTAATTTTGAAAGGCTTACTGATACATTGCTTGCAAGAAAATAAAGTTTAACATTATCAATTTTCTTTAGTGTTTCAGTCTTATTCAAAATTTTGTGAGAAATGGGCTTCTTACACCCTTTTTAAAAAAGTGTTTTGTAGCTGGATTTGAACCCCTTAACAGGCTTTTAATTTATCTAAAGTTATAGCCTCATACCATGTACCACAAAGATAGCAGTATGACAAGTGGAATTTCTACTCTCACTACTGTCCAGAGTGCTGAGCAAAGTATATCATTGCCAAGTGTGTTTGAGCTACCTAATTCGGCCTAAACTAAATTTTTCACTTTTTCCTTAGTCAGTGAAGTCTATTTTCACACTGCTAACTAGAGAGCAAATGTACCTTAAAATGAAAAAAAAATTGTAAGTAAATATAGTGAATAATTGCAAAGTGATCTCTAAATTGAATTCAAACAATGCTTCATGTGCCTTATTTCTCTCAATTAACTTCAGTTACACCTTATACCACAGAATTTGACATCTGTCTAGTACATTTACTGAAGTAAGTACTTTCCCTGTTGTAGGTGGCTGCTGAAAGACACCAGGCATGTTTGAGCTACCTAAGGCAGCCTAAACTAACATTTTCACATTTTTCCTTAGGTAGCAAACCCTGTTTGTACACTGCCAAGTGGATAGCAAATTAAAAATATATTAGAAGAGGAATATATGATAGAGAAATTACAGAAAGAAATGCAGTACATTGCATGGGTATATGTAGCAGTGACCACAGCAAGAAGTGCACTCAAGTGAAGATTTCTTCCTTATCACATCTTCTTGCAGCATAAGCATGTACTTTGTGGAAAACATTATTAGACATGTAGTTAATGAGATATAATGTCAAAGTAGACTGACAACCCTCTGTAAAAGTATTATGTAAGCTTGTGATGTGTGCATGCAATTTTGTAGGTGCTTACACCATGTTTACATTTCCTTCACTTAGTGCAGCTTTTCTTATTCAAGAATGCTAATGATTTAACACCTCATTTACATACTCACAATGTTCACAGGGCTGACTCTGCACTATATACAGGTAATCATGTAGCTAATGCCCTTGTATCATACTGGTGAGACTGTTTTGATGCACAGATTTTGATACTGCTAGTAATACAAAACTTTAGAAGATGTATCTGTTTTTTGCAGTACTGTATTATCAAGGTATGTTGATATTTCTTGACTAATGCTTTTAGTTTAACATTAAAATGTGAAGTGTAGTGACTGCTGAAAAGCATTTTTATGATGGTAAATTTATTTACTTTTATCACTTCCTTTTGCCATGGCCATGTCTGCATTTCTACAGTTATGCTACTCAATGCTACATGACAAGTTCATTATTTTATTTTGTATGTCATGTTTGCATACTTTTTGCAGATGATGTCAGGATTGTATTGCAAGTATGTAGGAAGGTGTGGCATTTTTTCTGTGTTAGCAGGAAAAGAAAAAAAATGTTCTGTTTGTATATTTTTGTCAGACTGAAATCCACAGCAGTGTATATGGCAGTTATAACAATTTGAAGTCACTTTTCTAATGCTGCATTTATAATTGTTATTGTTAATGCAGCAAGGTATTACAACGTTTAAACTTGTGTTATTGCCATTACAGAAATGTTATAAGAACTGTGCTGGCAATTGATTTTTAAAAATACTTTTTTTGTTATTGGTAGGGTTAGTGGGGGTGGATTGGGAGGGTAACTTATGCATAGTCATAAGCACTTAACATATAGAAATTCTTACTGTGCATGTTGGATGCCTTCAGTCGCACACAACTGAAGTCATAACCATTCTGTCTATATAGTATATATTTAAGTTTTGTGTCTAATTTCTCTTTCATCTCATACAGGCAAATGGCACTCAAGAAGACATCTGTAACCCATAAGCCACCATATAGTGATACAGAAAATGAGGAAATTATCCAGGCCTTATGCCTTCATTGATCTTTTGTTAAGGAGAGGTAGAGGTGAACAATCAGCCCAAAACAGGAGCAGGTGATCAATGACCTTAATGCTGTTGGAGGGCATGGGAGAACCTACTCTCAGATAAGACACCAGGCCACTGACATGATAGCCTCTGCCCACTGTAGGACCACTGCAATTGCACAGGAATGGATGGCTATGTGGTGGTCCTACTACTGAACCACCACTAACTGAAAGTGAGGAGTTCCTGCTCACTATCAAAGATCAAAATAGCTCCTCAGTGGGTTCCATCAGACTTCTTGACATTGGTGCAGATGTGGGTGACAGATGCAGAGTGTCATAAGCAGACCTTCCAGGTACGCAAGAAGCAAGTGTCATTGTTATATCTTTATATGCATACATCTAAAATGTCTGATATATACCAAACAAAACAGTTGACCAGCGAAACAGGGGTGAATGTCCCTGTTTCGCTGGTTGACCGTTTTGTTTGGAATACAGTTTTGGCTGTACGGTCTGTTTTCCACTTTTTTATTTCTGATATATACACAGAGCCATTGATAACAGTGAGTCAGACTACAGCCATACAGAAATAGTGGAGTTTGCTTTGGGTTTGGGAGGGACAGCCACCTTTTCACTAACCTTTCTTATGAGAACTTTTTTAATCTGCACTTGTAAAGGGGATTATTCTCTATTTTCTGTTTTATTTGCATTGTGATACTTAGCAGGCTTCTTTCTTTCCATTCCTGTCTTACAGGCACTTCTGTATTGCAGGCTGCCAGCCCACCTGCACATGATAAGCACACATTTGTTTATTGTTAATAGTGTATATAAGATATATTCAGGTCTATATGACAGTAACGTTTTTGCAGCTTTAGCAAGAAGTTTAACATACATTTATTATAAGGAAAATATGCAATACATTTTATACTCAGTGTTTCTCTTTATTGTGTTTATTGCTTGTTATCACAGGTGATCCTGAGAGTGGCAATGTGGGACTTCTATTACTTGATGTCAGAGCATTAATAGCATCTGATGATGATGGTGAGAATGAACTGGCACAGCTTGGTGGTGCAGAGGGTCAGTCTGACATTGAAGATGTGACCCCTACATCCTCTGCCCATGTTTCGGACATAGTCAGTATGCTAATGCATACCCATGACACAGAGACCTCTAATATAGGATAGCTTGAGGTTGACACAGTTAATCAGGCTAGCATGGTTAATCTGGTTGCAGGGCTAGTTGCCTCTCCTAATAGCCATCATAAGGGCATGGTCCCACACAGGAGGGTAGGTAGGGTGTGTGGAAGAAGCCTACTGTTCACTCTCCACCTGAAGTGGATGCTTAAATATGGGCTGCCAGATGTATGTGTAGGGCAGTAGTGGAGGCACAGGCACATTCCACCTGGGCCTCGGAAGATAAGTGCTACTTCTAAATGTTGTGTGTTCTGATACAAGTCACTCCCTGAAGCATGTGGGCAGCTCCTTAGGCAGGATGAATGTCAGACTGGATTAGGCAGTTTCTGTTATGGAATGTCTCTTGGGGTAGGGTATACATCCAAATGGCCCAGAGAAACACTACATCTTCTGATGTTAGTAGACATGACCACACAAGATACCACTCCCTCAGGCACTATATCCACTGCTCCATCAGTGATTGTAGTGTCCACACCCTTATGTGGTAGGCCACAGGGTCATGGTTCTGGATGCAGTCCTGATGAACGATCTTCCAGCAGACATCACTGATATTCAGGTAGCACTCTGACTTCTAGCCAGAGCCATGGAAGTGTACTGCAACTTATGGTTCTCACGGCTGCAGGCAATGATGTCGAACTGAGTAGTCTGCCATGGGTGATTCACACCTGAGCATGATGCCAGGGCATAGTTCTAGCACAGAGCTTGATTGTGTTCATGCAGACCCACACACACACACACACACACACACACACACACACACACACACACACACACACACACACACACACACACACACACACAAACACACACACACACACAGACAAACACATGGAAAATATTTCACTTGGCTATACCACTTTACACACATGCAAACTATCTAAACAGTATTGTTGATTGCAAGACATCTGTTGTTACTGGCCCTGAACACTGCATACTCAGAGAGATACATGCTTCTAACTTGCATACAATCACTTCTTTGGTGTCAGCTTTGTCCTCCCCCACACCTTGTGCCCATCCCTTAGCACATGTCTTTGACTTAGGGTCACATATAAATCTAATGTGCTCAGTGGATATCTGATACTTGCTTATTCACAATATTGGATTTATCAATATGTATTGCAGAGCTAAAGTTGTGGATTTCTTATTCCTACTCATTTGTGAATGGATTACTTTAATAATTGTTGAATTGCATCATGTTTCAGTCAGTATTGTCATTACAGCATTGGAAGCATTAGGTACTTCAGTCTTGCTTCTTGGTATAGTGTGCAAATGAGGGTATAATTAACCTGTTCCATGTTTTATGGATGGCGGTCAATTGAAATGCTTGATGTACACTGTTGTTTTTAAAACACAACTGTATATCACAAACAACATACAGAGGAGATGTTGCTGACATAACTGTATACCGCAAACAAGAGGCTCTGCTTAGGGACATGTACATCTTTGCATATGACAGTAATCAATTATATAACTGGAAAGAGTACAGCAGAAATATACCATAGCATCCATGGATGTGAAAATTTAAGTTATTATGAAAGACTAAAATATCTGAACTAGTACAGTGTATCTTATAGATATCTCAGATGAGATCTTATTCAGGTAGATAGGGCATCTAGAGACAACTATCTTTGGGAATGGTTGGGTTATCAAAAAGTACTAGAGAATCATCAGACAACCTGTGTAGAAGATTCTACAGAAATGAGAAGTGTAGTAATTGGTTCTTTAAGAGAGCACCTGATGCATGGAACATTATTGGAACAAGTATTTTGGCATATTAGCAGGCTAGAAGGACATTAATGACAGTGCTTAAAATACTTGTATATATGTATGTATAACTTTGTTTTTACTTTACAGGTTCCACGCTTACCTTGTCATTACTACAGGTAACAATTGTGTTCTTGGGGTTTGTCCCTGTCAGATGCTATCAGAACACAGAATTATGTGGTTAAGTAGAGGTTGTTGTGTCTGACAAGCAGAAGTTTTCCTATGATTATGTGCATGGAATTGTAGGCTTTGACCTATGTAGTGATCATGTGTGCTATCCTTTGTCTCTTAGTCAGGGCATACTGTGCATGGCTCCATCTGCCATCACTGTCTGCAGCTAGTGGTTCTCCTTCAGACCCCTCATCTGCATCTGTTGCTGTTGGCCATGCTTGTGGTCCTAGAAACTATGATCCTTCCCTTGCTGTCCTTATTGAAGCTGTTTCCTGAGAATTATATTACGTAACATGGCACAGACTGTAAATATTTTGGCATGGGAACTCAAGGTCATACCACAGTGCACCTCCTGGTGTGTCCAGGATCAGAACCACAATTTAAGCAAACCAAACACACTTTCTATGATATTCCTAGTCTGAGTGTGGGGCTCATTGAATCCTTACTCAGCGGGATTGTGCTGGTTTCTCATGGGTGTCATGAGCCAGGGCTCTAGTTCATAACCTCCATCCCCCACTAGATGCCTTTGAGGAATGTCACCCCCAGCAAACTTGGTATACAGCTCACAAGTATGCCATATCTGTTAGTCTTGGAAACTGCCTGGATTACCTGCAGAGACACTGTAGATCATCCATAGGACATTGCAGACACATGGACAGTTTATAGAGTTAAAACCTTTTCTGTTGCTGTACCTCCTTTCCTGTTCCCTGGATGGGGGATTTTATCTCTATGTATGTGCAATCTATGGCCCTGAAAAACTCCAGGGAAATATGCTATTGCATAGTATTCTGATACCTGTGACACCTCTAGTATATCACCTGTGGGTCTCTGAAAAATATCAGTAGCTAGCATACATAATGCTAAACATACTTTTGTTTCCACTGAGATGTTTTTTCCATAATCTCCCTGAGGTCTGAGGTGGGGGCATCAGAGCTTGCATACTTCCTCCAGTGCTTCCCTGTCCACCATATATCTCTCAACAATTTCTGTTTCATGCAGTTCATGATAAGTCAGACAGAGTCAAAACACCCTCCTTCTTGCCTGAGGCCTGGCATCATCATCATCATCATCAGCAGCAGCAGCAGCAGCAGCAGCAGCACCCAGATTTAAAGCCTGTTGAACATACAACATAGTAATAGCAGCAGCAACGCCTAACATGTTTTTTTCTAGGTGTAATCACGCCTGTATTTCAAAGAGTTTTGGTGCACATGGCAAAAGCCTACAATAAGTATACTCAATTGCGTTATTACTTCCTGAATAGATTCACCGTGTTGGATTCTTTAATTAGCATGTATTTCAGCTCTTTATGCTTTCATTAGCACATTCTGCCACTTATCTGCATTTGGTGGCTCTGCACATTGTGTAGAGGTGCTTAATGAATACCACATAGTAGTGATGCCAACATGATTGCTACACTTTGTGTAACTCTTTGTCAATCCAACCCATTTATAATATGTTTTGGCCAGTAGTATGTTTGTTGAAACCTTTACACTAGATAAGCATGGAGATCTAAAAATCATTTTTAGGAAAAGAGATTGTACACAAGAATGTATATTATTTGTACTATATCTCCTTCAATGTATTCTTTACAATTTTATTGACTCCAGATTTTAGTCATATCTCCACTATTATTTACAATGAAGACAAAAATAAGCATATGTAGTTTTACCAGTGAACATGAAAGTATAGCTAAAGGACAGCTCCATTGTTTCACTTTTATAAAAAAAAAGCAAGCTCAGATGTTTTGTATATTTCTAAGATGCATATGATGAAGACGGCTCTTTTGATTAGTTCAAGTGCCTGCTAATAACTGTGTTTCACATGATCAAGGATGCCAGTTAAAACAAAGAAAAGACTATTCTGACAAAATAAAAAGAAATCATGGTGAAACAGTTAATATTTTGGGAAATATACTTCAGAAATACATTTGCTCAAATAATGGCTCAAGGTACCTGCAAAGTGCTCTCACCCAAAACTGAATTTCCGAAAAGACTGTGATTTCTGGATTTCCTAACAAAGACTCTGATCTCCTGACTGTCACACAAAACAAAAATGTAGATCTAGATGTCAACAAAAGGCATATTGAGTGAAAAGCATGAAACCCAACCTACTCTGTTTGCTTTTTGACAACTTTCCTCCACATTCTATCCAAACTCCCTGTATGTATTTAACAACTCTAGGGCCACACACATTTTGGGAAGGGGCAAAAATGTTTTTTAAAATATGATGATAAGGAATCACGATCTTGAGTCAAAATATATTGTTCAACATTTTTGCATACTCCCATGTACACACACACACACACACACACACACACACACACACACACACACACACACACACACACACACACATGCACACACGGACATGTGAAGCACTAGTTAAGTAAATAATTACTCCATTAAGTAATCCAGAGCTGGAAAATCTACAAAGGTCTGACTGAAATTCTGAAAAAATACTTCCCCTCTAAAGTCCAGCTGTATAAAAGAACAACAGTATTGAAAATACATAACAAAATATATTTTGTGCCCCACCACTTAAAATAATCAGTATTTCAAAAATCATACTAATGTTAGTCATAAAGGGTTGCTTTCTGGCTTATCAATCCTTTTAATCAGTGTTAGGGTGATTGTGTTTGTCGACACAGGATTTGGTCTAATACATTCAATAACTTACCTAGCTTCCACCTACTGAAAACGTCAACATCCCAGAAAAATATGAATTGAATCACAGTTTAAATTTTTCATCACTCAGTGGATGAGGCAGTTCACTTGATTTTTTCTGAAAATGAGTAATGACTATGCATATAGGTTTGGTATAATTTTGTAGTCTTGCTATATTTCTGACATTGTTATCCAATGCATGACTGAGGATTATTTGTTCACAGCATGTCTTGGAAGCAGTGGTTCCTGCTGGAGTGATCGCTACATTAGACCTAATTATCTATATTCTGCCATCTAGAACACATAAGGAAGACAAAGGCTAACAAGGAAGTTGTCCTATAGGCTCATACCAGGAAAGCAGGGGCAGTAATACACAGTACCAAAGAGTAATATGCTGAATAGCATGAGTACGTCCAATAATTTATACTCCAACTGAATGTATTATATATTTGATTAGGAGGAGGCTAAAGACAAAATATGAAACACATTAGTTGTCTAGCTTTATAGTATACAGTTTTCTAGTCTCAAAGGAGCTAGATATGAAACATATTACAGTAGTTGTTTGCTTTCACAGTAGGCAGTTTTCTAGTTCACACATTATATGTTCCTGAGTAGAGGCAGTATCCATTTTTTTTGGAAAACAATGTGAAATCAAGTTACAGTTTGGAAACATGAATTGTCCTCTAATTTGATTCTCTGACAAAATATAGGTTTACTTACATTACTGCTATCTGCTCATTGTTTCATCACTGAGACTTACATAACATTTAATCAAAAGTCTCATTTACTTTTATCTGGTATATGATATTTACTGTTTTACCATCTTAACTTGCTTGGCAGTAGCTGAAAAGATTGGTAATGTGGAATGTTAATGATGTGTGTCCATGTGGATTGTACCTTCTCGGTGGCTGCAGTTAATGCAGTTACCTGCTGTGATAGGTAGGGGTATCTAGTATCTCTAATATACTGCAAAATGTAATGAGAATAAGCAATAAATAGTCTAAGCCTCCGCCCCCCAAAAGCCTTTTTTCTATGTATAATTTAACTACTTTTTGATCATTCTAAACTTAGACTGGCACTAGGACAGAGATAACTGAAGACCAAAGTTCTGCTTCATATACAAATTTACTGGTCATGCCTTTACTAAAGCTAACATTTTTCACTTTAGTAACTTCCTATTCATTGTTAGGTCAGCATGACAGTTTGCAAATATCAGTGTCTAATTTCAGTCATCTGAAATGCCATAATGTTTCAGAAACACTTACATTTGCAGTGAGATGGCCTGCATGTAAAGAGGCAAAGCAATATCATTTTTCTTGATATCTATAGCTAACATTTTCCATGATGGGAACAAAGCCCATATCATCTATAGTATCTGCCATGTTATGAGTGTGGTTTCTAAAAAAAGCATTGCAAGCATCAGTTAATAGTTTAAACCCTGTAGCAGTTTTAATGTCTATTTCCCATGGGAAAACATTAAGCATTAAATTCCACATTACATGACAGTATTCTGACATAGCCTGCTAGTGTAACAAACCTTTTCATAACTTTATGTATTCAACAGCCGATGGAGCATCTACAGAAAAAAACGTTAGGCTTTAAAGACTGCCTTACTTTGGACTTGTGGAACAGATTCCTAATGTTCGACATTGAGAGTAATGTCATTTTATTACTTGATGAAACAGAAAAAAATTAGACTAAAAATCACACATAGATACTTTAGGGAAAAGTTTGTCTCAGGTTGTTTATCACACAAAATATTTAGACGGGGAAGTGGAATTGAAAGGTAAGACTAGGAAGGGAAGGAATGGTGATCTTCAGTAATAAATATTTTCATACCTCTCACCTGGTCATATTTTCACAGACTGTCTAGATTTTTGCCTCATATTTTTGGTCTATTCCTCATAAAATATGTCATTTTCTGGCAAATCACTGAGATGATCTGAGGATTGAAGTTACTAAATAACACCATACATTTGAATTTCAGACTTCAAATCCTTTAGAAAATTGTATGTTAACACAAACCCCTTTACTCTAGCAACTTTATAAGTTTATAAGAGCAATATTTAGTATCGGTCACTATTTTGGGGCCTTTTTTCCCACATTTTGTCAGGCTTTGTCCAGATTTCTTTCAGTAAGAGGTTGAGAGGTGTGAATGTTTTTCTATGTGAATAGCCATAAAATGTTGCGCATCTTATGAAACATAGTTGCGCAACTATGCAATAAGAAATACCTGGGAATTAATATCCCAGTATGCTACTGTTGTGCTGATTGTTTACATGCTAGAAGGTTTTCTATCTGTTTTTCTATCTACCTATGTATATACCTCATCTCTACCTCTGTCTCTCTCTTTCTCTCACTTATACATATATAAATAGATAAGATTGCAATTTAGTATGTTGAATGCTGATTTGGTTGACAGAATATACTGCTGTATTTTTACTTTGAACATTGTTTTTGTGAAGTGCCAGGTCTGTGGATTGGAGTAATATCAGTTTTTGTGTGTTGTGTATCAGATGTGCTTTAAGTTTAGCAAAGTGAATGCTTTTGTTAATTCAAAAACTTTGGGATATACCAAAGTTTGTTTTAAAGACTTTTTTTATTTTCCATAAAATTGTCACAATAATTCGATACAGTTTTATAAAATAAATAATACAATAAAATTCTCCAAACAAGATAAACTATGTACATTATCTACAAAGACCTGAAAAAAGGAGAAGTTTTATATAGTAATCGTATTTCTAATAAAAAGGTTACAGATAAACAGAAATTTTATATAGGCAGCAATTCCTGAAATCATGCAAAAGAGTCTGATTTTGTCTGATAGAGATCAATGAGAAAAATTACTTTACTCCAAGGGTTATTGGTGAATAATTTAAGGTGAATCTTGTATTCCCTGACTTTTGTTTCTTTATGAGTAGTTTCTGTCAGGAAAGATAAAAAGTCTTTGAAGTTTGGTGCAGAGGAAGATTTCCATTTCCTGATGATACTTTTCCTTAAAGTCGCAGAAATAGACCATAATGAGGAAAGATTAACATTGTTTAGGATAAGACCATCATTGATATTAAATAAAATTAAAGATTTTGACAGTGAGAATGTGTCAGTGAACAAAGCTTGCAAAAAATCATTTAGTTTACACCAGAATTATCCTAATATAGGATGTGAATAAAATATATGCATCTAGTATGCATTACATTTTTGCAGACATCTCCAACAAGTAATATTTTTATTCTTTCCAAAATTAGCTATCTTATTTGTGGTTAGGAATGTTCTCTATATAAATTTCCATGCAAATATATGCAGTACTATGACTGAGAAGTATTTTTAATAGAAGATAGAATTTGTGTTCTACCTTCTAAGGATAAATGAGGGATATGACCCATAGTGATATGGTTCCAGTATTTGTCATGCAATTGTGACTGGTATCTTATAAGGATTATATAGTTTTGAAATTAAATGGTCAAAATTTGACTTATGATAAATAATTTCAAAGAAATAAAACAATGGCTTAGGAATGTCTTTGCAAGAGGAATTACTAAGGATTATGGAAAGATCCTTAGAGTATGATAGTGCACTTTGTAACAATAACCAATCGTGAACTTAAATCATGTTCTTTTGTAAGTAAATATGCTTCCTTGACTTTAAATTCTTGAAAGTATTGCCTCCAACAAAAAAAAAAAAAAAAAAAAAAAAAAAAAAAAATTGATTCACATGAAATAATAAAGTTATTATGAACTTTATCAAAGAACTTTTTTGTAGTACTAAAAGGAATTAAAGTTTCAAACCAAATTTTGCGATCAAGATTCGAAATAATACGTTTCTTGAAAGTATGTTGAATATAATTTATAAGACTTGTACAGTGTTCCTTACAGACATCTAAGATGAGATCATACTTAAGTATACAGGGCATTCAGGGACAACTATCTCTGGGAATGCTTGGGGTTATCAAAAAGTACTAGAGAATCATCAGACAACCTGTGTGGAATATTGTATAGGAATGAGAAATGTACTAATTGGTTCTATGACAAAGTAGCTGATGCATGGAACAGACTACCAAATTACATTAAAGCAAGCACTAGTTTAAATATTTTTTAAGAGCAGCCTGGACACATTATGGGAACAAGTTTTTTGGTATATTGGAAAGCTAGAAGGGCATTTATGCCTGTCCTTGAAATATTTGTATGTATGTATGCATGTAAGACTAGAATTTGTAGGTGAGGAGATGTTATATTGTACAATGTAACAAGAAAGCATCACAAATTTTAGTTTTGTTATTTAAAGATAAATATCTAGGAAAGTTATTATCATTCTGAATAATTGTTAGATGCAAAGATTTCCAATTAGAAGTATAATTTGTATCAAACCATTTCAAAACAGTTTTAAAAATTGAGGCTTTAATATAGGTATCACTATCAGGAAAGTTTATTCCTCCTTGATCCCAAGGTCTGATATGAAGTTGATAAGGTATTCTGTTTTTATTGGGAAACCAGAGAAAATGTAACAGTAATTTATTGACATTACTAATTATATTCTTTTCTGGAAGAAAAGATATAGCTTGAAGTATATACATTCCCAACCAGTCAGCTTAGAAGTAGCATTCCTACCCCTCCAGTAGTGTGCTTGCAGTTTGTTTCACAACCCAAACCTACATCTTCCCAGATAATCTCCTTCCAGTAGAAGCAGCTTGACAATCATGGCCCCAAAGAGCTGATGTACTCTGTATCAGGCAAGGACTAACATCAATACAAAGAACTTATTAAAACCTAAAGTTTGTTTCACAACCCAAAACTATATATTCCCAGATAACCTCCTTCCAGTAGAAACAGCTTGACAATCACTGCCCCAAAAGCCAATGTACTCTGTCTCTCAAGTTAATGTGTGTTTCGTATTCTTGCTTGGTGCAGCTTCTGATTGTAATCTGCTAGGCATGTGCAGTAAAATTGATTTCAGGAAAGAAAGGCTCTGTGTCTGTTTTATTCCAAAACTAATAGACTTCTTTATTGCTTACTAAGAATGGGGCGGCCATGGTGGTGCAGCGGTTAGCATTGCCGCCTCACAGCAAGAGGTTATCTGGTTCAATTCTCAGCTGGTGTGCCTTCTGTGCGGAGTCTGCATGTCCTCCCTGTGGTCACGTCGGTTTCCTCCAGGTGCTCCAGTTTCCTCTCACATCGCAAAGACATGCTGTAGGTGGATTGGACACTCTAAATGGGCCCTAGGTGTACATGTGTGTGCCTTCTGTGGAAGGTTGGGCACCGGGCTGGCAACTCAACACTGTAAAACTCCACTGCCAATCATGAGCTGACAGGTGATCCACTGTGGCGACCCCTAATCAGGAAAAGCCAAAAGAAGCATTGCTTACTAAGAATATTATTGCTGAGAGTGAGAAAGTTATCACCTAGCTTCAAACTGTAACATATGAGAAGTCAAACTGCACACATTCAAATCATAAACTGTTGCTATCTCAGATCCCCTGTTTGTAATTTTTTTAAAGATACCTGCCAGATACTTTTCTGCTTGTCTAAATTTCATGTGTAGTTAGGCAGAACAGTTTTGAAAATATGGTGGTTGTCTTGATTAGAAACAAGACTGATACATTTTTAATGTTGATCAAATGAAATATTAACTTAGGGATGAGAAGGGGGACTGTTGCCAGCCTGTCTCAATGGAAGAAAGCCCCAATGCTGTAATATGAGTACTCAGTATCCTACAGAGGGCTTAGAGGTGATGTGTCTGGCATACAAGACATCCTCCGGCCTAATACAGATGTACCGACTAAAAATCAGCAAGTCAAATGGCATCAGATATCTAAACTGAATGTTGTGGACAGATGGATATATATCCAGCACAGACTATCCATTCAAGTAAAACAAAGCTCATCCCTGTCCATATTCAAATTCAACTTGGATCTAAGGATGGGTAAAAGAAAATGAATTCCAGGATTGCCCCTCGTGTCACTAATGGATAGAGGCAGCTCCTAAATGCTACATCCCTTACATGGGTCCCCTCAAAATATCTATAGTGTGATCACATTTATTCTCACTAGGGCTAATATACAATTATCAGCCATGGGATAGGTAAGACCAATCAGGAAATGTTAATTCAAGCACCAAAATGGAAATTGACTAAGCTTAAAATGTCCTCCAAGTGAACCTATGCCATGGTAGTAAATAGTTTTAAAAAATTGCCCCTTTTAGATCACTTAGTGCACCTATCACCCACCCCCCAGTCTTTACCAGCTTCCGGTGCCTCTGAAGCCCATTCAATATTTCTTTGTGTTATAAAGGCTAAACAGATAGCAGGCTGAAATTGACTGAAATAATCAATCATTTCTGACTTGCTTTTCTCAAAGAAAACTAATTGTTCTTCACTGCCTTTACTCCACATTGTGAATTAACCCACTCCTTTCGCCCTTGCTACACTCGGGTTCACTCTGCTCCCCTACCCTAATCCCATTCCCACCCAACCCCATAATCCTTAGATTTATACTTCTTCAAACCACTCCCATTATCTCTTTATCCAATCAGCTAAACTATATCCACACAATACTTCTCACACGTGTTTTCCTTAAAGGTTCCTTACCCTTACCAGCATTCCATACATCTTAACACTTTACTTCTACCCTGTCACATATCCTATCAAACATACACTGCAAAATGGCCAACACCATACAACTAACAATGTTCATCTTATCTCTCAGCACTTTTCTCCTCATAGTGAGCCAAGCCACCTCCCTCCACTATGTGCACTGCTCATTTCCTCCAAAAATTCCCACCGCATTTAATACAACACAACCCAATGTAAGAGGTTTATCAAACATCTCATTAACAATACTTAATTGTTATAATGCATTGCCTCATAAACTCAAATTTCTCCTCATTAATAATAAACTCAAACTAACTTGTAATACTCTCTCCAAGTCATTTAAATATTTTACTTTGCACATATAATAAATCACCTCGAGTTATTATCTCTAAGGGACAATATTCACCCAAAATTCAGCCCTTCCCTCTCTCCCAATACAAACCATTCCCCCTCTCCTTTCTTAAAGAGAGCCACAAATTCTCAAAACCTTACTATGATAACAATCAGCACAAGAAGTATTTGTAATAAAATTACTGAATTTCATGGCTGACTGTCTCTACACCCCTGATATAGTAGCTGTTACAGAAACATGGCGAAAGCATCATATATTAGACACTGAAATAGTTCCAAATGGTTTTAATACCATTCATAAAGATAGACTCACAAGGAAAGGTAGTGGAGTAGGTATAATCTATTACAACTATTTAACCATCACATCCTTTCCCAAACCTGTCTAACCTTTAGCAATATGGAACTTCTATTAGCATCATTACAAATAAACAATAATAAAAACATATGCATAGCAGTACTATACATTCCTCTAGGCCATAATATACCTAGTCTTGAAAATTTCCTAGCATGGATGACTCAAAATGTATCCAACAAATCTATTATTTCAGGAGATACTAACATCAATTGGCAAAACCTGACCTCAGACTCCCCTGCTAACTGTATTAATCTATACAGGGTCATATGACTGGTCACATGCCCCATGCGAATACTAAACAACCAACCAGAATCCACCCTCAACTGGATCCCTGTCTCTGATCCACAAAAATACTCTGTCACTGGTACCCTGCCTAACACTCTCAGTGACCATCTACCTACCCTTATGCACAGAACCCACACACAGATACTAAAATTCCACTCATATAGAGCATCCAGGAACCTAAAAAATTTCAACCAAACATCCTTTAACAATGTTCTAAATGTTCATAACTGGACTCCATTAAAATCTTTACTACTAGAAAAAGCAGCACACTACTTTAATAAGATTTTCCTCAATACTCAACACTTTACCCATACAAAAGGATAAATGTCAATCATGCTCCCTGGCTTACCAAACCAACTAAACAAATACTTCAATACAGAGACCACGCTTGGAAAGAATGGGATAAAAACAAAATGCAAGCAAGTGAAATTATTTTCAAACAACTTCAGAACAGAACAAAGGAATTGGTCAAAGATGATAAAATGAAATATTTCTCACAACAATTATCTGTTTAAGGAAATAGCCCTAAAACATTCTGGAAATCAGTCTCTTCACTCTCACTCCTTAATCCTGGTACACCACAAAACCCATCACATTTTCCAGACAAAGACCCACAAGAAATAGCCCACATTTTGAACTCCCACTTCATAGACAGCATTGCTAAACTAGTCACCCACTCCCACCCAAAACAAATGAAACCCCTGATGATAAGATAACTGCCACAAACTCAACTCATAATAATCCCACCATACACCCCCTCAGTCTATAATAACAGCACCCCAACAATGCCAACCTTCTCCTTAAAACCTGTGTCCACATAGTACTCAAGTCATTAAAGAAACTAAACACCTTACTCCTTATCTGTTGACAACCTCCTCTCTGAATATCTGAATCTTGGTGCCAACAAAATAGCTTACTCTGTCAATATTCTGATAAACAGATCTATAACGGAGTCCATAATCATTCAAATTTTGAAAAAATCCATTATAACCCTATTGCACAAAGGCAGAGCTACAAATGATTTTACAAACTATCATCCCATTTCCATTTTCTCTTCATTATCTAAAATATTAGAAAAATGTATACAAAGTCAGCTACTAAAACACCTCTGTGAAAACAATCGTCTTGTCCATAGCCAACATTGTTTTCGACCTGCACACAGTACTATAACAGCCCTTTTGTACTTTAATGATGCTGTGAACAAGGCTTTGGACACTGGTCTACTAACGTCTGTACTTCTGCTAGACCTGTCCATAGTAGTCAACACAGTATCACATACTAAACTAATTCAGCGATTTGCAAAATTAGGATGCTCTCAACATACCCTTACCTGGTTCTCTAGTTATCTGAATAACAGACAACAATCAGTGAAATGGCAAAAAAAACCCAATCAGGATGCATAGTCAATAAAACAGGCATCCCACAAGGGTCTATTCTGGCACCATTGCTATTTAATGTGTTCATAAATGATCTTCATTCTGTCACTCTTCAAGTTCAATCATCCAATACAGTGATGATTCTACTATTATATCCTCCTCCAATAACTTCTCTGACCTCAACAAAATAACACAAAAGGCATTTACAAACATAGAAACTTGGCTAAATGATGCACAACTTCTTTTAAATCCCTCCAAAATCTAAACTATTACTGTTTTCATGTAAACTAACTCCACAAGACTTTTTGATTTACTCCCCATAACAGGACAAGAATTGAAGCAGTGAAGTCAGCAAAGTCAGCAAACTTATTATGAATCACTATCAGTAATAAATTATCCTTTGAGCAACATATTCTAAACACAATAAAAATAACATACTTTAAACTAGACAAACTCTATAGACAGAAATCATACATGGATAAACACACCAAAATAAAACTGGCAAATACCCTCTTACTCCCATCCCTTACTTATGGTTCCCCCATTTTTACTAACCTGCATACATCCATAAGTAACAAACTATAATCAAGCCATTAAAGAATTAAAATGGCTCGAATTCCCCCATTTCCTTTATTACACCCAACTAACACTAGCCCATGAACTAATATACACCACAGATAATTCCCCTTCTCTCCATTCTTTCTACAATTCTATATCCCCACCAGGAATCTTGGTTCCACTAACAAACGACTCCTAAATGTCTCCTAACCAAATAAAAGGGCTGGACAATGCCTGTACACACACTCTATATCTAAACTATGGAACACCCTTCCCCCTCTATCATACAACTGACTTCCTTAAAAAACTTTAAGGTCACTTTGTTTGTCACATTGTTTCCTTAATAAACCAATATGTCACTGTCTACAAAAACATAGACCACCTTAAGCTATGTCTAACACATCAAAGTATTATGTCACCTATCAATGCTAATAAAATCTTTCCCTGTGAATATGATCTCATTACCTAGCTATAATGGGTGATTCTGTTGACATGCATCATATTTTTGTTAATTAGAGGGTATAATACTATCCCTATGTAGACTATATAAATCTCTGCACTACTTGTTACTAATTAAAAAAAATATATATATATAAATATATATATATATATATATATATATATATATATATATATATATATATATATATATATATATATATATAAAACATAGTACTGTATAAAAACTTTACACTTGGTGTATTTTAATCTTTGATAACATGTATGAAAACTTTGGATATTTTTGTACATATAATGTCTTGTATACTTCTTGTATTTGTAAATGGAGCTTTTCTCCCTGGACCTCCACTGAAAAATGGATTTCTGGCCCAGTGGACTTTCCCAGTCAACAAATATGAATAACTAATAAAGAAATATAACATTTTGGGAAGAAGAATTTTTTTATTAAGTGAAGCCTATCTTCAAAGGGAGATTAATAATTTATTCCATTTATCCGTAAGGTTTGAAATTATTTTTTAGATGTTATTGTAAATGTCTGATATAGTTTGTTTTATAGAGTTATATAATACAATATCTAAGTAATCAAGGGAAGTAGATAACATTTTGATAATATAACTTTATGTATTTGAACTTGCTTTTTTAATATTAGATATTTAGATTTTGATTAATTAAAGTAAAGACCACTTAAAGTTTGAAAAGAGGTTATAACAGATTCACGTTCTGCTAATATTCTTCTAGAATTAGGCAAGGTTAATAAAATACCATCAGCAACTAACATAGTTTTAGACAAATACTGATTATATATATATATATATATATATATATATATATATATATATATATATATATATATATCAGTATGATTGATATCTGGATTGTTTCTGATTAAAATAGCAAATACTTCAATAGGAAGAACAAAGAGTATTGGGGAGAGGGAACAGCCTTGTTTAGTGCCTGTAATTAAGGGAATGGATTGTGAAATAAAAGGGCCTAGTTTCACATAAGCTATTATTATAAACATTTGTTAGGAGAGATATAAAGGCAGAAGGGAAATCAAAAAAGGTTTAAAACTTTAAATAAGTAATTCCAATCTAGGGAGTCGAAAGCTTTTTCAATATCTAAACTTATTATCAGAGCTTCCTCATTTTCTCTATTTACAAAAATCTATAAGGAATAAGATATACCTAATGTTATCTGGAGTATGTCTTTTATATATGAATCCCATTTGATCATAATTAATTAAGTAAACTAAAGGCTCTTTAATTATATCAGTAATAATAGACATAAAAATCTTGTAATTATTATTTAATAGGGAAATATATATAGGAGGAACAAAGGTGAGGATTTTTATTCTCTTTTAAAACTGAGGTAATTAACAAATATTTCCAGGAAAGAGGAATCATATTTTGAGAAAGTATTTCATTGACATTTTTTATGTGAAAGAGTAATAGTTGAGAGTGGAAAAAAGATTATATATCTCAGCTATAATGCCATCCATGCCTGGGCAGAGATATGAGATTGTAATTAAAATTTTAATTCTTCTGAAATTTTATTAACATTTAGAGACTCTAAATCTCACTTTGGGATTTTGTTATCTATATTATTTTTCTTATTAAGAAGTGAGAAATTATATTTACAGTCATCAAGTATATTGCCAACATCAGAAAGATTTGTTTTAGAACCTTCATGTTTTATGCAGAGAAAAACATTGTGAACTCAGATTAAGACTGGTTAAATACAAAAAGGTAAAAACAGATGTAAATCCAACCAGTCAACCATGACAGTTGCTATATAAAATCATTGATTTTATTCAAAGAAGAAAAATAAAACCATAAAAGCAAGGCTAAAACACAGATACGTGCTGTACCGCTTTTCTAAACAGGCGCTTCATCAGATCTAAAACTGTTACAAACAAACCATCTTTTAAACACAGTTACCTCACCAATTCACATGACCTAAGAATTGGTCTTAAAGGGACAGTTCCATTAACTCCCTTTCTACCATCTGCATGTAATTCTAGAATCCATTAGAGTTATGGAAACACTTATCCAGAACTCTTAAGTAAATGTCAATCACTCAACCTAGAATGCAGCTTTAAATATATTCAACTGCTGATTGATTTTTTCATCCTATGGAGAACTCTCTCATGGAGGAGATTCTAAAGATAAGGGAGAAACGTTAATCTTTTCTGTCTTCAAAGACTTATACGTATAAAATTGATGCTATGTTTACTGATTTAACTTCATATGAGAAATGTTTACAATTGGTTAAATGTACAAAATTGGCAAGAGGTCAGACAGATTTTCATGAGTGGAGAATAATCTCTTGGCCAAGAAATAGTCAAAATAGGCAACAAAGTGTTACTACACGAACAAAAATTTTAAAAGTGATGAACTGAATGTGCTTCAAACAACTTCTGTTAGAACTGTGAACTTGGTTTCTGTAAATGCTATCTGTAATAAGCCTTGTGGGCCAGCTCCTATTAATATTGGTAGACTCACTGACTGTGGCATTAGTGGACAGGAAGGTAATATGAGACCAACTATGTCAACTAGGAATGTTTTAACAAACAATTCAGAAGGCACATGTACTGCTTCTGCTATGAACTCCCATACTGAGCTGTTGTTCTCTATGTTGCTTTTTCTGCTGCCCCTTTTTTATACCTACAAGTGCTGGAAGTTCTAATAGACAAAAATATGGCTGTGAGAGGATGCTCTACAATGGCAGGGTATAAAAAGATCACAGATAACAGGGGCAGCTCGCGCTGTGTCCAGATGTTTGGAAAAAGGTACCCCAGACCCAATTGTTAATATTTCTTCTTTTGAATTGACTAATGAACAACTGAGTGTCCTTAACAAAGGTTTGTCCTTTGTACCTGCCAGATGCTCTGCTTTATATGATGTTCTCACAGATTTTAAGCTTTTTGTAAGGGATATTGCTTTAAGATTGATGTATGGTAATGGAACTGTACAACCTATTAATGTGTTTAGAAAACCAAGTCAGTTTATTCCTCCCTATCCACCATTAGTGGAAACATTTACTAAAATATGTGAGCATGAAATACATGAGGCTCTGATGAGTAAACAAAGGAGATATTTTTATAGCCTTAGTTGCTTTGAGTATGATGCTTTATGTCAGCTGATTACCTCAGATTTACTTCTAGTGCATTCTGCTGATAAAGGAGGTGCAGTGGTATTGATGGACATGGATAACTATTTGGGAAGCATGGAGGCTTTATTAAGTGATTCTTTGACTTATGCTGAATGTGCCAACTATGAAGTGGATACTTAAAATAATAGGGTGTGCTCTGACTTATATGGCTTGTTAATGGATGGCATCCTGGATGAAACCCTTTATGAGTATTTTTTAGTAGAATACACCATGACCCTTATCATTTATGGGCTACCTAAGGTGCACAAGTCTAGAGTAGACCCACCTATGAGACCTATTGTCTCTTGTAGTGGCTGGGTGACAGAACCTCTGTCCATATATACTGAAAAAATGTTACATCCAGTAATGGACAAAGAGGGTAGAGTCTTAATAGATACCAGGCACTTTTTGACAAGCTTATATAAATGGTGTAGTAATTCAGATATTAAGAACTGTGTACTGGTAACTACGGATGTCACATCACCCTTCACTGTTATCCCTAATGATGTAGGCATAGAATATGTTAAGTTGTTCTTGTTGAAACATTCAGGATGTAGTATTGATAAGACAGAGCTTGTCTGCTCACTTCTTGACATAATTTTGAACAACAATGTATTTATATTTAATGATAAGCTATATCATCAGCAGACTAGAGTTGCGATGGGCACCATGTGAGTTAATAGTTATGCAAATATGGTGTTGGCATACTGGGAATCCCTCTACATATTCAATTAAGGTAATTTATTTCTTAAGCTTATCCCTTTTTATGTACGTTCTGTCGGTGATGTGTTTTCTGTTTGGTCAGTTACTATGGAAACTTCACACAAATTTGTTGAGTACTTACATGCTACAACTAGTTTTCTGAGATTTACTCTAACCTTTTCTTTTTACATCTATTGATTTCCTGGATGTGCATGTAATGATTACTGAAAAAAGGATAACTACCAAATAATATAAGAAACAGTGTAGTAAGAATAAAGTTTTACATCGTTACAGTGTGCATCCAAAACAGGTACACACTAATGTGCTAAAAGGACAGTTTTACAGATATGCACGTTTAAGTGCTGATGATAGAATTATGTATGAATCATTTAAGAACCTTAAAACTGACTTTAAATGTAGAGGATACCATGATGTGGAGGTCAAGGCTGCCTGTGATGAGGTACTCCAACACAGGAGGGATGTTGCCAAACCTTATTTCTCAGAAGAGTAGTGAACAGTGAAAGAAAGATATCTGATGCAAGAAGCTCTGACTTAAGAATGTGCATGACTTATTTTATGGATGTTTGAACTATCTGCAATATTATTAGAAAAAACAGGGAACTACTTGTAGCTGATGATAGGTCTGGGTTAGTACTTAGTAATGCACCCACGTTTTGCTATAAGAAGAATAGATCATTAAAACAGTTGCTGTGTTAGAAATCCACTAATAAGGTTTCTGTCTATGATAAATGTGGTACATTTCTATGTAGAGACTGAAACATGTGTAAATATATTCATAGCAGTGATTCCTATGTACATCCAGTGAGTAAGAAGAGTTATGTCTTTTATGTTATGCAAATTTTAGAAATCAAAATCTACCCCAGGATTCATGAAGCTTGCACCAGGCGCAGGCGTAATAATGCCAAATATGGCCATCGAGCGATTCAGGTACGATCCAATTCCACGTGCACAACCGGCGTACGCCAGAACTGCGCAGCCCTCGGCATAGGTATGCTAATCACCCCATGCACAGTGTCGCACCATGCAAATGAAGGCATATAGTGATTCATGAAGTGGTGCAGGCATAGCGTAAGCCCACGGAAATGTAAACCAAAAAACACGGTTTACATTTTCCCAAACAGAACATCGGAGCTATGGAAACGGACCAGACTCATGTATTACAAAGTTAACATATGCCAATGGCTGAATACACAGCCAATGGCATAAGAAAAGATGCATAACACCTAAAAAACAACATTTAATGTCATGTCCACAGTAACGCACAGTACAACTGCAGGGCATGTGTGCGCAAACAGGAACACAAAGAAAATATATACAAATGTCATAAAAATCACAATGTAATACAAATCAGGATTTCACCATAATATGCAATGGTAGGCATGGTACACCACAACCAAGGTGCAAGGGTTGCTAAGGGCCTGCGACAGTGTTCGATGCGGTAACTATGAATTAGTAGTCAATGCCATGCAAATCAGGCAGGTAATACTGAATCGCAAACGTCCCACCGGATGAAGGATGTACCATACGGCGCAGCACTATAACACTGAGGAATGGCTCAGAGGAGATACATGACATCAGCAGAGGGGTGTGCCACCATAGCAGTAAGCACATTGGAGCAATGCAAATGTGGCCTGGCCATTGCTAAGCAAAGCTGCAGGACAGGGGTGGGGAGGAAGGTATAGAATCGTTTAGCTGAGAGCACATATGGTGCCTGGAAGCGCATGTGTACAGGGATGAAAACGTGCCTGAAACCCGGTACGTGGATGCATACACCATGTACAATAGCACAAACAGGAAGGTCAGGGGAAGAAAAGAAGGAAATGCCGAAGTAGGGTAATTGGAGTACTACTGAGCAATTAACACCAATCAACTCACGGCGGCCAATCGACGGCAGCTGACAAGTCTGCTCGCAGAAACCTGCAAAACAGGATAGGGGAGGCATTGGATTGCAAAAAAAGGAGGGGAGGCATTCGATTGCAAAGATAGGAGATCTGTCATAGCAGAGCAAAGCAAACCTACAGTAGACCGGCAATAGAACACATTACGCAAGATAAGCCAGGTCTAGGAAAGTACAAATGAAAGCAGGCTGCTGGATGCATGCCAGAAAATGGTAGGTGAAATGTGCAGAAATGTAAAGGGAAGGTCAAGAGGTAATCCACGGCAGCCAAATGTAATTCAACACCAAAGGCATCACAATAATAGTTCTGGTAGTAAAACACATGAGATACCCTGTAGCTACGATCGTACATACACACCCTATGACATCATCGGTGTTCACAGCACAATAGTGTAAAGTGTGAAAGCACCCTACACACACCTGTGTATTCCCAAACACTGCACCATAGGTGTAAATACATGGGGAACTTTTAAAATGTACATGTTGGGAGCTGCCATAGCTGTGATTTATCAGCATGTGTTAGAGACTGATGATGCTGTGGAGGATGATGCCGACAACCACCGCAGGCCCCGGAGGAGGAGAAGAGTGTTCAGACCAAGGGTAACCTACCAGGGGCTACATGATCTGGAGATAGTAGAGTGTTACAGGGTGGACAGGAACATCTTATAGCAAATAGTGGAGCTGTGCCGGCCACGTCTGAGAACCAGAAACAACAGAGGGGAACCCATCCCAGTGGACACGAAGGTATGTGTAAGCTTGCAAATGCTAGCCACAGGTACCTTTCAAAGGCCAACTGGAGCTATAATGGGGATCTCACAGGCATCAGCATCCAGGGTACTACACCAGTTCCTGGATGCCATGTTACCACATGCCAATGAGCATATATACTTCCCCCGAACTCAAGAGTAGTTGGCCAGCAATATGCGTCACTTCCACTGTGTGGCACACTACGTGGAGGTACTGGGTGCGATCGACTGCACGCACATACATATCATGTCACCACCCGATGAGCATGGTAGGTGCTACATAAACCGCAAGGGATTCTACTCCATCAACTGCCAGGTCATGTGCAATGCCCGGGGCATTATCATGGATGTGTGTGCTGGCAGCCCTGGAAGCTACCATGACTCCCATATCTGGCATGCCTCACAGCTGTATCAGGTATTTGTCAGGGGGGACATCCCACATGGCCACCTTGTGGGGGATGCTGGCTATGCACTGGAGCCATGGATGATGACTCCCATCAGAAATGCACACACACCCATGCAAGAACGTCATAATGAGGCACACGCACAAACCAGAAACATCATAGAGCATGTGTTCAGGATGCTGAAATCACGTTCCGGTGCTTGGACACATCTGGTGGAGCCTTAAGGTACTCTCCAGGCATGTGTGCCCACATCTTCATAGTATTGCCATGCTACATAATATGATCCTGCGAAAACAGCTGCAGCAGGGACAAAATGGTGAAGGCCCTCATTGCCCACCGCAATTGCCAAGGCCATCACAGGCACAGAGGGATTCAGACCACAAACACACTGTGCCAGCCCCAGTAGGCAGATGGAGGCATGCCCAATATGCCTACGCCTTGGCAAAGAGGGAACGTATAGCACATACTCTGACAGTGTAGGCCCCTATGGACTGACACACCTCTCCACCTGCACACACAGTAAAATGGATGGCACACAAACACGACCACCTGTAAATTGTAATGTGTAGGTGGCCCACTGTGTGAATCCTACATAGGCAGCCCTCAAACATTGTACACACAACAGCTATTGGAACATGGAATGTCAACACCTGAACAGTACATGCGCCTATCAGCATATGTTGGTGCTGTGTGTACAGGTTCCCAGGTACATCGGTAGGTACATACCCGATTGTCAGAGGCCATACACCAAACGGGGCAAACAGTGTCTGCTGTCACCACAACATCGAGTAACCAACTGTCGCTTAGTGGAGCAGAGGCAATCGCGGGAGCACATGTGTGTAAGCACTGTTCTGCACACACTCAGCATGGATTCCCTGCTGCGTTAATGAGGGTCTCCACATAATGTAATCATGCATGTTGTGTCAAGGCATGGGGTGCACCCATGACAGGTATTCGTCACCCCAGCATGCTCCACCTACGGTCGTTTGAAGGTGTAGCACAGTATCGTGTGTGGCTCACTGTGATATACATACCCAATGCCGGAGCACATCCAGTAAACATCACATGGACATACCATTAACTGGACTCATCAATATGTAAACTAACTGAGTTACCCATGTGAGTGCAGTATGGAGTAACAGCCATAGTATACTCCACATACAATACGACATAACACTTGTACAAATCCCAGATGTCCAAGTGTTAAATGCAGTGACCGTCGTGCGTGTTCCCGGTCCCACGTCCTGCAAGGGATATAACATAATCCCGAAAGCACGAGTAATGCATGTCGGATGCAGGTCATCAGATCATGCTTAGCACACGTTAGCGGGAATATGCGTTGCCCACTGCTGGTAAGCAACGTTTAAATATGACTATACGGATATGCGAGAAACAGGGCTAAGCTTCTCCGAATATCACGCAGATCACGGTCAATGATGTCCAGAACAGGTGAAACCAGCATTATTGACCCCTGTACTAATAGCGCCTGCTCTGAAGGGTAAAACGACCACTGCCAGGAGTAGAACACACAATCATGTATACAATCACCTAACACTATTGCTAGCCAAGATGTACCTACAGTAGGGTTGCCACCTCTTCAAATGACCAATGTGGGACATACGTCAGATGTCTGCAGGTCGACACATACACCCGGCCAGTACGAAAATCAGAACTTCACTGTTTTGCCTAGATAAAAGCTTATTCTTATAATGTTTTAGTTACGTATTCTGTTTCTTATAACATATAGGTGGTTCAGATGCAGAATAACTGCTTTATGCAACTATTACATAAACTATAGCAAATAAGTTTATCCTAAAATCTCAGGACATTTGCCATGTTTACAAATATTTTGCAGGGCACAACTGCCTAAAGAGGGACTGTCACTCACAAAGTGGGACAGATGGTAACCCTAACCTATGGCAGGTGTGTAATGTGGCAGGTACAGACACAAACATGCGGAGTCCAGGAAACAGTATACACCAACAAGTGCACATATATATACATATATATAATAGAGATAGAAAGGGCGATAGAGTGATATATGTTGAAATGTACGGATTCACCGATATCTGCTAATATATAGATAGGTCAACGACATTCATAACACCTTGGAGGTACAAATAAATAGGATACCACCAACTATGGAATGTGTCACATACCGACACATGTAACCACAAGGCTGAAAGACTGAAAGAACACAGTACCGGAACAGTAGAACAGCGAGTAATAGTATGACGATATAAAGGGACATTTAGTTACTGCTGAAGATGTTGCGGCCCATGTAGGTACTGTGTTCAACTGTGTTTGTGAATGCCGTAGTCTGTGTATTTGTGTGTTGAGGGTGCCGTGTGTGTTTTCGTGTGACTGTAATGTGTGATGTGTCCGCATCGTGTGTCTGTAAGTGCCAACTCAGAGGTAGATCATTACGGTAGGTGTGGGTATAGCTAGCCATAGGCATACGGTTACCACCTATCCCACATTAGGAGGGACAGCCCCTCCCTGGGCAGGTGTGTCCTGACATAAAACATTACAAAGGGCAGCTGTCCGAGATTGTAGGACATTATTATGTCCCATATATTATGTAATAGTTGCATGAAATAGTTATGCCTGTATGTAAGAAACGTAAATGTTACATGCAATATGATAGGTAGCCAAAGTCCCACAACAATAGGTATGTATTGAGGATAAAAGTATGTGCTATCCTGTGTACTGACCGTGGCTATGTGTCGGCCTGTAAACACCGCTGTGTGTCCCACAAGTGTCCAGCAATGGCCATATGAAAAGGTGACAACCCATGGTGAAGAGGTTCTGTCACCAACACAACTGCAATGACTGCAAATATCTGGGACAGAAATACATGGGATAGCTATCATTTAGAAATATCCCTTTACATATCACTGCAATTCCGGAGGTATGGAAGTATCAACCTCACCTGCATACTATATAGAAACCAATTAACAACTGCCCAATGTAAAATCCCGTAACATAAGTCTACTAACTGATAGCTCTTTTATTAGGGAAGAAGCCCACACACATATATATGGAATATGTAGAAATGCAAGCCCCACAAACCTGTATATGCTATGTACACCCACCGACATCCCCCACACTAGAAACTATAGCAATACAGACTGTAATTACAGCACAAACATCCAGTCAGTCAATTACATCTGCAGAACCATTAACATACCTTGTGAGAGACACAATTAAAGGCGCCATGCAAAATTGTAGCCATTGTATAATGGAACAAACGGCGATGTTACAGGTTCTGTTTGCAATAGTCCATTATCAGATGGTTGGGATGACAGGTACACCCACATGTTGAACCACATACTCTAGCCATCACACACAATCCACGGGGGACATGAATCCAAACTATACTTGTCTCTACACATAGCAGTTGCAATTACACACAACAAAACACAATACAGGCCGTCTCCCCGAAGGTAGGGCAAATGGGCAACGCCCAAGTGGAGAATTCAATTATACCCCACTGTTGCCACGTAATTGGTCAATGGAGTAGCTGCACAGCTGATGTGCAAGTAATTAGTCACTCAGGAACACCAATTGGTGGCAGGAAACCACATGTTACAGGTATTGACGTATATAAGGATGACTTTCCAGACATTCAAACCGTATGCTCATACCATATAACTGTTTAAACAGTGTAAGAGAGACGAAAGTCCGGAACAATAACAAGGTATGTAGAACACTCGATATAAGTGTATGTATAGCATGTTTTGTATTAATTATGTTAGTGCATGTATAGCCTGGTTTGCATTAATTAAAAGTGTCCGCAATGCATAAAGTGGGAAAAGGTATTTATGTAGTGATATCTTGCTGAGCATACTAACGCTTGTAGAAATTGTGCATCTAGCAGTGGGCCACAAGGTAAACATCGCAGACACCACAAGGGATGCTACATGAGGGCTTTAAACAGAACAATTCCATACCACCCGCCGTCAGTGGTAGGGTATGTCCAACAAGTACGTGCCATAGCAGGGGATAGTATATGTTGATATACTGTCACAGTAGGTATGTGTATGGCCATATAACGACAATGACATGTTTAAGGTGGTCCTGCTGTGCAAGTATGCTTTGCATTATGGAATACTATGTAAAATATGTGTAATGTATAGTATTGTAGGTAGATATGTCAGATATGCTATACAGCATAACAGGCATATCATGCATACCAAAGGTATCGTCTATTGGCATGTACAATAACAGGATACATATGGCTTGTAGTCATGGGACATTGTAATAGCATGATAGCTAATCTAAATGGAAGGGCTACCAAGTAACCATGCACAAAGGACATGTAATAGCTTCACAGGTTCATAGTGGGGTACTATGCAGTCTGGCAAGTCTATGTGTAAGCACAACTACAGTGTTCACACCAGTGGCACCTCTCTAGGGTAGTGTCCTGCGAACAGCAGAGCCATGTGTTACCTGCACCTCTGCACAGTACAGCCACTGCAGTGATCCCTGGCATACATGTGTCTCCCATCCACCAAGTGAGGTATCACATGAGCAGTGCTACTGAGTGTCCCTGCGTGATGTACATAGGAATCATGTTCCAAAGCATGGTGAGTGTCCGGTTTGGGAATGTAACACTCAAGCACATCCCACTCATCGTTGCATGTGTGCACATATCCATGAGCATGTTGCTGACAGTGGCTTTTGCTTATGTCGCGTATGTGGAGTATATACATTAATATTGTTGTGGATATGGGCCCTGTCTGTTCAGCAGAGGTCACCCCTGAGTATGTAGTATGCAAATGTGTACAGACGTGGTGTCCATAGTTTAGCTGCATACTTTAACTGTCGGAGCTCAATAAACGTCATGGTGTGTTAATGTTGTGGTATGTAAAGCTGTAGCTGTTGTGTAAGGTACACCCTAAATGGGGTGTTGTACCCTTGAATGTGTGTAGAAGTCTGGAGTTCAGAGGTACAATGGGTGCCTATGTACCAGCTATACACCCAGTACAGATATGTGTGGCCATGTAGAAGGATATCCATGCCACAGTGGCAATATGATAATGACAGGAGTGGGTGCGACATACATGTGTACTATGAACACGTACAATCTGACATGTATGTAGGGGACTACCACCTATGTGATAGTCAGTGGGTGAATGGTGTAATGCAAAGGTGATGTTCATGCACCTTGTGTCATGCAGCTTGAGGCCATGATATTCATATCAGGTATCCGTCACAGTGACACCCGTATGGATGGAGTCAGTATCAGCTGGTGGATCAATCATGGTGCTTTGTTCATAGGTTCATAGGTTCATACTAGGCTATCTGCCCTAGGGCATTTATACGCCTAGCCAGAGTGTGTTTGGCTTTCGCCACCCATTTTAAATTAATTTTGCTATGCCCTTTTTCGAGGCTGGTATACTGTGCCTCTGTCTAACAGTGACACAGAAGTGATACCCGGGGTAAACCTATGATCTCCCATCCACTCATCAAGATTCCTCTTGAAGAGAGTCAATGAGGGACTCTGCCTAACCTGGACTGGGATTTTATTCCAGAGTGAAGGGAGCCTCTGGGTTATGAATCTGTCCCTCCAGCATGTCCTATTTATTTCAGTGCTGAGGTTCAAGTCTCTCGAGCACGTAGCTCGATGGGATTTGGATTTTCTGAGGTGCAGCATGTCCATTAATTCCGGGTTGGACATGGCTTTATACGTCAGGCACAGATCGCCTCTGAGCAGGCGGTATGCCACCGAGTAGAGCTGGAGTTTCTTTAACCGGGCAGCATATGGCATCTGTTTGAGCCCTTTGATCCTCTTGGTGGGGTACTTTTGGGGTCTTTCCAGTTGCCGCAGGTGTCTGGTAAGGTACATCCCAAAAGGGGCATTGTACTCAATTATGGGCCTGATGAGGGATGAGTAAAGAGGCATGATGACCTCTCCCCTGATCTAGATGTGAATCCCTTCATGATTAGGTGGGCTATATAAAATGTTTTTCTAACCACTTTGGCCACGTGGTTGTCAAATGAGAGATTGCTATCAACTTGGGTTCCCAGGTCCCTAATTACTTCTTCTTTACTTAATGGATTACCACCTATGTGGTAATTTGTGGGCACTTTGTTTTTGCCAAAGGGGATGACTATACACTTTTTGGCGTTAGCTTGAGGCCATGGCTCTGGCACCAGTTGTCTGTTTCTATGAGGCCCTTTTGGAGGATGCTTGTGTCGGCTGGAGAGTCGATTATGGTGCCCAGTTTGCAGTCATCTGCGAACTTGGTCAGCCACAGTCCTTCTGTGTTGGCCTGTACCTCCGAGAAATATATACCAAACAAGAGAGGTCCCAGGACTGAGCCTTGTGGGATGCCACTTGTAACTGGTTTGGAGTCTGACATGGCTCCAGCAATTCTAACCATGTGGGTTCTGTCCTTGAGCCAGTTTGCAACCCATCTAGTGACATAGGGGTTTCTATTTAAGCTGGTGAGCTTATCGATAATGCCCGAGTGGGGTATTGTATCGAAGGCTTTTGCGAGGTCCAGGTAGGCTGTGTGGACCACCTTCCCCTCGTCAATGGCCTTGGTGACTGTTTCAAAGAAATTGACCAGGTTTAAGAGGCAGGATCTGCCCTTAACAAAGCCAAACTGGGTAGGATCCAGTGTCTGTAGGTCCCCAATATCTTTATTTATGAGGTCCATGATGATCCTTTCCATAGCTTTTCAGACCAAGCTAGTCAGGCTTATGGGGTGATAGTTTCCAGGATCCGTTGAGGCACCACCTTTGTGGAGAGGGACCACTGTTGCTGTACGCCACTCTTTGGGTACATATCCTGTAGTAAGGCTGAGATTGAACAGTAGTTTTATGTTTGGGTTTAGCTCTTCTTGGAATTCATGCAGGACGCAGCCCGGGACACCGTCTGGTCCCATTGATGCTGTGTTTTTTGCTTTGGAGAGGGCGGCTCTTACCTGAGCATCTGAGATGTTAGGGGGGCAGCACTCTGCTGGGATAGATATTTGTCCTTTTGGTGGGGAGGGGGGGAGAAGTTTGTGCTGAACCTGTCAGCTAGGATGTTGGCAATGTCTGTGGGTTCGGTGTATTTTTTGTCATTTTGGACTAATTCTGAGCATATCTGGGAATTCCCACCCAGGTTCCTAACATAACTAAAGAAAGCCTTGTGATTATCCTTAGTGTCCTGTGCAATTTTTCTCTTGAAGCTGGCCTTAGACGATTTTATGAGTGCCTGTAGTTTTTTGCTAATACTGATCAGAGATGCCTTCCCTTTTTGGGATTTTGCTCTATCATGTAGTAGCTTCCTCCTTCTATTGTATAGTTTGTTTATGGCTGGGCTCCACCAGACAGGATGTCTGCCTTTGGAAGATTGGGTCTTGGTTTTATTTGGGATTGCATGATCCATGCATTCCTGAAGGTGTTCATAGAATGCGTTTATAAAGGATTTTGCGGTCTGGGCCATATTTTCCACAGGCCCGGGGGCTTTGAAGGATTCCACCTCGGTTTTGAGGAGTGTGAAATTTGCTTTAGAGAAGTTTTTCACTGTGGTTTTCTGGGCAGGGGGTGGGGTCGGGATGTGAATATCCAGTGAGATTAGTTTATGGTCTGATCTTACCAGTGAGGGATGCACTTCTGGTCTGGAGCATAGAGTCCCCATGTTGGTGATGATCAGGTCCAGTATGTTTTCCCCTCTTGTGGGAGTGGTAACAAGTTGTTCCACAGCATTTGAGTTTATAAATTCTAGGAACCTTTGGGCTAGGGTGTTGGAGCTAGAGTAATGCTCCTAGTCTATGTTTGGGTAGTTGAAGTCACCCAATATAATGGTGTTTGGAGAGACTTTCATATTTTCCAGTGTTCTCAGGAAGGCTGAGTGGGGTTCCTGGGTTTGGGAGGGTGGTCTGTAGCAGGCTATAAACTGGAAGGCAGTTTTACCCACTGTTAGTTGCACATGGATAGTCTCTGATGCTTCGTGCTGTGTCACCAACCTGGAGGTGTGGGTATCTTTGATGAATATTGATACCCCCTCTCCTTTTGTGGTTTGGTCCAAGCTTTGTATGCAGTGGTTTGTAAAGCTAGGCAGGGAAAGTCCCTCTGTGCTAGCCTGTACCTCAGGGAAGCATATACCGAACATGAGGGGCCCTATGACTGAGGACTGTGGTATGCTAAGTGTAACTGAAATGCAGTAGGTACTATGGTATGCTACCCTCATTGTGTGTGTCCTGTCCATGAGCCACGTTGCATAACATCCTGAGACATAAGGTACGATGTGCAGGTGGATGTGTATGTTGTCAATACCAGAATGGAGAACGGTGCTGAAAGGCAATGAGAGGACAATGTAGGCTGTGTGGACCCCTGTACTGTCATCAACTACCCTGGTAACTGTGTGAAAGGTGTCCACCAGGTGTAGGAGCCATGCTCTGGCCCTAACAAGTTCAACCCAGGTGGCATCAAAGGACTGGAGCCCAACAATGTCTCTGTGAGTGATGTCCATGATGATGTGCCCCTTCGCCATGCAGAACAGTCCAATCAGGTGTGTAGGGCAATAGTCCCACTTGTGCATTGTGGCGCCACCTGTGTGGAGTGTGATAACTGTTGCTGTGTGCCATTCAGGGGCCACAGTGTCTGATACAATGCTATTACTGAATATGGTGGCCTAGTGGGGAGACATGTTGCTCAGAGGTTTGTGGACATCACAGCTTGGGATTTTAGAAGGTGACATGGGGCCAGTGTCCCAGGACATATAGAGTGCAGGTCAGTACTGTGTAGGAGTGACCGCAGGGACACCGCAATGTTCCTGCATGGATTGTGGCCCTGTAGTGAGTGAGAGGGTGTAATGTTAGCATTGAATCCATCCACCAGCATGTTGCCAACATCACCTGGTTCTGTAATGTTCCTGAGTGACTGTTGTATGTGAGAGCAGATGTGGGTATTGCCATTGACTACTGACATACCACCATAATGCCTTGTGGTACACCTCGGAATGTGTCGCAGTAATGTTTACGTAGCTAGTTTTGGAGTATGTGATGAGGGATCCCATTGCCCTACTGAGGTTGACAAGTGGGCTACCCCACCCATGGGATTGTACACCACTGTGCAACAGCCTCCACCTGTTGTTGTAAATTATGTTCATGGAACTTGACCACCAGAGTGGCATCTGTTATCTGGTGGGAACCATCATGGCTCTGTGTGGAATAGCATGATCCATGCAGTCGTGTACGTGCTAATGAAGTGCACTGGGGTATGTTTCAGCGTTTGTATGTGCATTGTCCATCTGCACGGGTGTCATGATGTTAACTACTGCTGTCATATGACATCTGTAGTAGGTGTTGTAGTACTCACGTACTGTGTATGCTGTGAAGGGTGTGGTGCCGGGATGTGGCTAACAAGGGTGATAAGCATATGTTCGGAATCCACCAATAAGGGGATAACCCCAGGTGTGGAACACCAGTCACATGTTGGTAGTGTTCATGTCAAGGATAATGTTGGTCTTGGAGGTGGTGTGTATGGGTTGATTCAGCCGAGTGGAGGTTATGACTCACGGACAGCATTGGCCTAATGTGTCGGTACATGAGTGGCTATCCCAGTTAAGTGTGGGGTAGTGTCAGTCTCACATCAGTAGTAGCTGTCTGAGCCCTACTGTCCAGTACACCAACAAATGAGGTCTGGTAACCATGGGGTATGTTGTTGAATCAGTAGCTTGTTACAATGTGTATAGTGGTTCTGGACACAGTTAGTTGCACATGGAGCACCTCTGCTGCATTGTGCTAAGTAGCTAGCCAGGATGTGTGTACAACATAGTGGAATATGGGAACACCTCAGCCGTGGGTGTGCCAGTCCAGGTATGTGCCTGAAAGGTATGGTCTGTCTAAAACCTGCCATTGCAGGTGTGCTCTGCAGAGCCTAGAGGCAAGTCCCAGTCACTGCAGAGATATTAAAGTGGTACATTATAAGGTGTGCCTTGTCTGCATGCATCACAGAGGAAGATGTCAAGCATTGCATTACATGACCCCATGTTTTGCTTGCCAGTTCCCGTTCTGGTGGTGACTGTTATTGGAAACTGTGCAAGACAGCCAGTATAGAAGCAGCAAGAGCCTTACATGTGATCTGTACTCCCAGGGCTGACAGGTGCAGATCATCTGTGCCAAAGCATTGTGTTGTTTGACCAGGTCAGTCAAAGCGGACAGATACCAGATGCCTGTGGAATGACAGCAGAAGCATAGGCAACTGTTGATGTGACACAGTCAGTCATTGTACAGTGGTATCAGGTCCGGGTGAATGCATAATGCTCCCCAGGGCTTGGCCCACACCTTCAGGGCTACAAGACTGGTGAGCTATTGCATGTACCTGCACATGTAGTCTGTGAAGTTGCATCTCAGGGCAGTCACACTAACATGGAGAATGACAGTCACATTGTACCTGTTGAGGTGTGGCATGGGTGCATAGGTTATGTTGCAGAACCAGTTACCCGACAGCAAGATGTAAGTGACTATCACCTTGTGTAGCCTGTTGAGTGGAACAGCAGTGTGACCACCTACAGAGTCACCTATGACTGGTGTGTTGTGTATGTTATAACACCCTATTGGTTGCATGTGATGGGCACACATGAGTCTGTGTGCTATAAGTTGGTGTTGTTGTGTTTGGTGATGGGGGTTGCCTTTGGTGCCTACACAGAGCATGGAGAGGTACTGCACAAGTTGTCCTCGTATGTGTGGCCTGTGGTGGAGATCATGTGAGACTATGTGATGAGTGGGGTGTGTTGCAAATGTTACACATTCCCACATGACTGTCAGGTGCAGTCAGGGTTGGTGACAGCATTACCCCCAGCAGGGCTGCATATGTGCATCCCCCACAGGCTGTTGTGTCGTATGTTGGGAGGTGAGCATTGACTGTGTACATGAGACAATTGCTCTATTGCCACATGTACGACATATCCATCATATAGACAGGCAATAGCACTGGTACGTGACAGTTGGACATGCCTGCATATACAACCATGTCTCACAGGATATGTGAGTTACATGTGTACAACAGCTGTTGTACTGTAAGCAAGCTGGAAATATGAGGACAGACAGTGTACCTGTGAGAAATGGTGTGGAATGGGTGCTATATTAATCAGTAGCTCATGACATGCTCACAAGTTCTGAACAAGTGCTGAGCATGAACATACAATACAGATTTGGTGTTGGATAATATCAACCCACAAGTGGTGACGACAGTCATAATTGGTGGCACCACACTATAACCCTGCTGAGTATGGTCTGCATGTCCATGAACCATTATCAATGTAGATGTTAGCAGTACAGCTGTACAAGACAGTACGGATGTTTGATTACAAATACCTTTGCATGTCACAGGAGTGTTCTACCAGTGGCCTGTTGACAGACACACAACTACAAAAGGTGTCAGAGTGACTTGTGCATATCACACCAGTGCCAGCTACAGTAAAACAGGGTTAATGTGTTGTACTCCACCCTCATTGTAGCCCATACCACACAGACAAATGTCAGGCATCTGTGTATGTAAGGATGTGAATGGCCATGACCTATGAGCAATAGCTGTGTCAGTGTTGTGAACAACATACAGAATGGGCTGTGTGGGTGAGGTGTGTGACATATGTGCACATTCTGATGGATGATATCAGCATTGTCACCACTAGTTGAACATCCCTGTACCCATTAACTACCACCTAGGCTGTGGTCAACATTATGGACACTGTGTAAGGGATGGTGCTGTGCAGTACACCTCCCTGACTTGGTGACATCTCCAGGCCCCTTAGGTAGTCATACGAGGTACCCATGTCATGACAGGGTGCCATCCATGAGCACGGAGATCATTGGACAGGCATGCACAGCACTTGGGTGACCAATATTGGATCACATATTACCTTTAAGGGGTAATGGCCATGCGTGGATGGGCAATACCAGCCTTCACAATCCTCACCTCCACTATGCAGCATGCTGTCTACCTTGCATAAAGACATTTGCTACACTATGATGTTGGACATGCTACATGTCCATTTCCTGATCTGAAAGACATACGTCATGGACAGCCACCATCCTAATACTAGGATCACCACATGCTGGACAGATCCCTGCGCCATATATGTGACATACTCCCGCCATACCATGCAAACCTGTCCATCAAAGCTGCACACATCATCCCTGTCATACATGGTGTGATGGCCGCATGGTAGATGTAGTATCACATGTCTGGATCAGTAATGAGGCACTGATGCACCTCGCGGTGGCATAATGGCTGTTGGATACAGCTAGGAAACCTTGCCCATACATGCTATAGTTGATAACCATCCCTGCGAATGATGTCCGACTAGCCATTGTCCCATGTCTATCACATGTGCAACACAGGCGATCCATGGCAGGATGTTGAACAGCTGTACAGTGCTGTGTAGATGTATATGGCAAAACACATGCATGTACAGGTTTCCATGTGTATGTGTGCATGGTCACTGCTCAAGTCCGTTAAGGCTGTGTCTGTGTTGATATGTGACATATACACAGCATCAAGGTCAACAGCATTACCGTGAACACATCCAGGCATGTGCAGATAGGTAAGAACACCAGTGCAGGCAAACAGACATGCCCACATCAAGACAGCATTCACATGGAGTATGAACACTGTAATGAGGTGACACACATATATGGTGATGATATCCAATGCATAACAGGTGTTACATGTGTGTGACACAAACATGTCAGTCATGTCAGTGTCATGATGATTTGCAAAGATAACTGTGCAGATGTACTAGATGTCATAGAAATGCATGTGCAGCAGTATCTCTGTACATCTCTGAAACTGTGACCTGTCACCATCATTATGTCTTACAGATAATGCCTCGTACACGCCTTCCAGCGTACAGCCACCAGGAGGATGATGTCCTCATCCCGTACCTCCATGAGAACTACGAGGTGTTGTTCAGCCATGTGCCACAGCATGCCCAGCAGTGGTACGACCTGTGGCAGGATCTTCGCAGGAGGGTGAACGATGTGGGTGGCCATAACTGCACCTACCAACAGGTGCACAGACAATGCATGGACTTGATATGACATGCAAAACAGAGTGCCACTGCAATCGCCAGGAAACAAGGTGGAACAGGTGGTGGGCCACCAACCCAGCCCCCACTCACACACACTGAAGAGCTACTGGCCAGTCTGGGGACACCCTCAGAACAGCATCCACAAACACTAGTTGCCATCGTGGAGGTGGGTGTCTCCCAACCAATGAGCCTGGAGTTTCCTGGTAAGTCAGTACTGCACATATGGCTACTACATCCCATTTACGTGCATGTGTCACTGTACATTATGTAATGTAACAACATATGCATGGTATGTGGACACACATGCTGCATACTACAGTATGCTACCCTGTGTATGCACACATGTGCATACTATATGCTATTGTACAGGCGAATGTGTTAACATGCACAGTGCACCCTGTGGCTGTCATACAGTCATGGATAATGTTCATACTGCTGTGTCACCCCTATACAGGTACCTCTGGCGTGCCGCACAGACATGAGTCCGTTGCAGGTGAGACTGTCATCAGTATCAGGCATGTTAAAGCATAGATCTATTTGCCATGTGGCCAGTTAACACTTGTACACTTGATGTTCATTCCATTCACGATATACAGGTTGCATCACCCATCATTCACACAGGCCACCCATGTGCAATATATACAAGTGAAATGGTACACCGACATGAAACCACAGAATTTGTCATTGCTACATGTGTGGTCAGCTGTGCATACAACGGTGGAGGTGTTCTACAATAGAGGCTTATGTACTATACATTGGAACAACACGTGTGGTACGCAAACAGTACCACACAGTGAGCTGTGATATGGGCAGCCCACAGGAGTCATCATTGTGTTATATGCCCCTGCAATGGGTGCACACATTGTGATGTGTAGTTGGACACACAGTACATTCCAAACTGCGCCCTTACATGTTTAGAATCCGTGTGCATGCAAGACGGCCCCTTGCAACTGCTAAGTGAGTGAGCATGCCCAGTATGCCGTTGTGTAGTTGGATGCACAGTACATTCCAAACTGCGCCCTTACGTGTTTAGAATCCGTGTGCATGCAAGACGGCCTTTTGCAACTGCTAAGTGTGTGAGCATGCCCAGTACGCCATTGTGTAGATGGACACACAGTACATTCCAAACGGACGTGTGATACTAAGCGTGTGGGCATGGCCAGTAATACCTTGTGTCGGTGATGTGCCTCTGTGTATGGGCATGGCCATTGACATCCTGCATAGCGATGGTGGACATCCAGGCAACAGATGTCCATTTTCAATGTCACGATGGATGCCTACATTGAACACACTGGTTGACTGTCTTGCAGGGTGTACTGTCTGTGGCACATCCCGTGTCTATGTAGTGTTGTTGTAGTGCTCCGTAGATATTTAGTTGCCCCGATCACACCACTGCCGTGTGTTTGTCTACGTCTACCTTGGGACAGTAATATGCTTTCAGACTGCTCACTCTCTATACATTCCCTATCGGCGTCCTTGCCTTTGTGGATGATGTCACCCACCTAGAAGTATGCCTCTAGGAGTGCTGTGTTCAGTAATCTCGGTAGCGCGTTCTGTAAATGCGTAATGCTGTAGTGTGAAAAGGTAGTTAAGTATATGTTCGACTCCCAGCCTTGCTAAGTGTATGCCTCTGTGTGTGTGTATGTATGTGTTTCCAGCAGCCTGGGGACACAGTAATGCTTTTAGATGCCTCGCATCACATACATTCCCTATCGGAATCTTTGCCTTTGCGGATGATGTCACCCACCTAGAAGTATGCCTCTGGGAGTGCTGTGTTCAGTAATCTCGGTAGCGCATTCTGTAAATGCGTATTGCTGTAGTGTGATAATGTAGTTAGGTGTATGTTCAACTCCCAGCCCTGCCAAGTGTGTGCCTCTGTGTGTGTGTGTGTGTGTGTGTGTGTGTGTGTGTGTGTGTGTGTGTGTGTGTGTGTGTGTGTGTGTGTGTGTGTGTGCATGTGTGTGTGTGTGTGTGTGTGTGTGTGTGTGTTTGTGTGTGTGTGTGCGTTTCCAGCTGCCTGGGGACACAGTAATGCTTTTAGACACCTCACACCACATACATTCCCTATCGGTGTCTTTGCCTTTGCGGATGATGTCACCCACCTAGAAGTATGCCTCTGGGAGTGCTGTGTTCAGTAATCTCGGTAGCGCGTTCTATAAATGCGTATTGCTGTAGTGTGGTAAGGTAGTTAGGTGTATGTTCGACTCCCAACCCTGCCAAGTGTGTGCCTCTGTATGTGTGTGTGTGTGTGTGTGTGTGTGTGTGTGTGTGTGTGTGTGTGTGTGTGTGTTTCCAGCTGCCTGGGGACACGGTAATGCTTTTAGATGCCTCACACCACATACATTCCCTATCGGCGTCTTTGCCTTTGCGGATGATGCCATCCACCTAGACGTATGCCTCTGGGAGCGCTGTGTTCAGTAATCTCAGTAGCGCGTTCTGTAAATGCGTAATGCTGTAGTGTGATAAGGTAGTTAGGTCTGTGTTCTAATCCCAATCCTGCCACGTGTGTGTGTGTATGTGTGTGTGTGAGTTTCCTACTGCATGACAAGAGTACATTGCTTTTACACTATTCACTCTCCATAGAATCCGTACAGCATCTTTACCTTTGATGCTGATGCCAGCAAGCTAGACGTATGCCTGTGTGAATGCTGTGATCTAGTAATCACGGTAGCATGTTCTGTAAATGCGTAATGCTGCAGTGTGATAAGGTAGTTAGGTCTGTGTTCTGATCCCAACCCTGCCAAGTGTGTGTGTGTGTGTGTGTGTGTGTGTGTGTGTGTGTGTGTGTGTGTGTATATATATATATATATATATATATATATATATATATATACATATATATATGTAATGTAGATAGATATGTATGTGGATATTAGCACTACTGAATGTGCTGCATTATCTGCACATGATCACCTTTGATGTATGTAAATCTGCTATGGCTCTGTGATAGTGCACATACTGTGTGCTGTAATGATCCTGGGTTATAGTTGTGTAGTGATCAGTTATTTTGTGGTTGGGTATTACAAGGGACATTGAAAACAATGATAGTACAGCACCTTTAAATGGTCGTGTGCACATCTCAGCAACAGTCAGCAGTGGTTATTACTTTGGAGGATGAGTATGGCTCATATAACTATGTATTAACTGACAATACTATGCAAATCAGGTTAACATTACTGACTCCCGTTTATCCACAGGTTGTGATACAGATCCCAAGAATGTATGTGTATACATTGACAGGTGCAGGACTGGAATATTGTTGAATGCATGGAGGGGTGTCCATGGCCAGTAATGGCGATCTGTACAGCCTGGCAGGTACGGTCTGTGACTGTCCCACAACCTCCTGTATATGGCTGGCACATGCTGAAACTGTGTACATGCAGACATGCACATATAAAACAAACAGCTAGGGCTAACACATACACACACACATTGCATCAACATTGGGCCATGCAAGCACTGTTGTCCCTCACACACACACACATACTTACATGTTGATTGGATGGCTCAATGACAGGCTCTGGAAAACAAACACCATACCCTGTGCATATGAGGACACCTGTGCCACCACCTGTAATGTGTAACATTGATGCAGGAACAGACTAACATGGTGCTGATGCACAGGGTGGCTTTATAGCACTGTATTAATGTTAAAATGTTGTTAACACAAAGTGTGATATCCTTCTAGGTGTATGTAAGCAGGCATGATGCATTGCAGCTATGACCATCAATGTAGTATAGTTTACAGCACTGTTAATTCTGAAGATTTATTATCCATCCATGTGCCATTTGACTGACGTGTGCAGTATTGGCAGCATGTGTTTCAGAGTGTGCAGTACGTGTGTGATGTGTAGTACAGATTTATACATGCTTACAAATGCGTACACTGGCTTACACGACATTACACGGGCTTCAACATTCTTACACTAGCTTACTCGTTCTTCAACGCGCACGCACGGGCTGACACGCATGCACACATGCTTACTCGGGCTTACAGGTGCGCACAGGCGTGAACACACTGTAAGCAGGTTTGCAAGAAACTTCAGTGATATCCATGGCATACACCATCAGTTTCCTGACCTTACCTAGGATAAATCATAACATGCCTCTTCCACTGATGAGTAACTGACAGCAAACATGTGACACACTGCTCTGATAAGATTACAGTGTTTTATACATACACACTCATGATGTCACCTATCTTCTACTCTGATAGTCCCCTTAACCTACTCTTACACTGTAGTGGCTTGGCCCATATGGCATGACAAATTGTGATTCACTATCCTCAGCCTCAATTGCATCGGATTGCCTACTAATGCTTGGTTACATCTCTGACAGAGCGCTTCCACACATAGCAACCAGCACTCAGTAGCCATGCTGTCTTCAGCTTGCCATTCACCTGCATGGCGAAGTAACTTTTAACTAAAATTACAATTTGTATGTATATTTTAAATATTTTTCTTGTTTTGACAGCGCAGCGCGTTTTCGCGCCGCTGCACTACGCTTAAACACTGGAGATCGGGGGAGGACAAATAGAGTTTTATTAATTTCCAATAGAAAAAAATGCCACTGGCCTTATATTTGGCCATTGGCATGCTTCTTCAACTAAATTCATCCTTTATTTGCAGCTGACATTGCTCCATTTAGCTACTTGCAGAACGTAACTCGGTTAACATCCGGGTACATTTCTGCACATAACTCTACTCTTGCACGGACAGCTTACTATTTCATGTATCACAAATTTACATCATTTGCATAGCTTTCACCTACAAATGGGGTAATTTGCATATCCTAACATTGTCCGTGCAACGTTTCTTTTAGGGGCTGTCTTACACGCCCCTACAGGATATTGCTGAATAGCTCGGCAGACATCTTGCCTTGCTCTTCTCTTACTCTACTTGTACACGCCGGCCAAGGCTCCATGAATCCTGGCCTAAGCTTTGCTGTGTGCTAATATGTCTATTTGTGGACTATGCATGGCTGTAGGTATGTTTTGACCTGCTACATCTGACATTTCTACAGAGTAGCACCCACTTTCATCATTTGTAAAGGTGACAGCCCTATAGGTACTATATATACAGCTGTGACATTTGACAAGTCAACACATACCTGCGGTCAATACTAAACTGACTACTTCAGCGCTTTTCATACCTTCAGATTTTTCTTGTAGTAGTATAGTCGATAATACTGTTTCCTATAACATGTATCTGTTTCTGATACAAGATATATCATTTTATTACACCACTACACACAAGAAGAAATCACAGGCCAGATACCATTACATTCCTTTTGCAGGACACACCCGCCCAGAGTGTTGTGTTCCTCACAAAAGCCAACAAATGCTAATCAAAACATATTATGCTATCATCTACCTTATGTGTTCGCTGGTATTTGTGCTTTCCGTCAGTGGCAGAACTCACATGCGAGTGTGGGAGACTGAACACTGTATCGGGGACACTGCATAACACCCCGAGGGACACATTTATTTTGTTTCTATTAACCTTCCATATTGACTATCGCAGGGCATAAGTATTCATTCACAGTTATCGAGGTACATGCTTTTGACTTATACATGTTTTGTCATTTGTAATCACGTCTTTCTTCACACCTGTCCACCTAATATCACTAGTTCTGTACATTTATTTAGGACAGGGTTACCTTCATACCTCTCAACTGTACACATTTTGGGTAAATGTCCTGAACTTAGACATAATTTTTTTCCTTTTTTCATAATATTGTGCCTTTCTGGTAAATTAGGGGCAAGTCATTAAGGACTGTGAAGTTAGATAATAATGACAGACATTAGTATTTTATAATTAATAACCCTCAAAACATTCATACTAATGAATTATCCATTATTCTATCAACGTTCTAACTTTGTAAGAGGAATATTTAAAATAGTCCCTATTTGTACTTATTTTAATATGCCTTTGTCCAGATGTCTTATTCTGAAAGGTTGAGAGGTATGGTTACCATCTTATTCGTACGCATGTATGTCCATGATAATCGCATACATGACACTGATATAAGTCCCTACGTCTTCCCCCAATGATTTACACAATATCCAGTAGACGGGTTCTTCATTTTTGGAAGATATAGGCGTGTGCTATATCCACCTAGGAATATTAATCACTCCCATGGGGCGGACCTAATAAATCTGTGCCAACCAACACCTAGGCACCTAGGCCCATTATTGCATACCCATGATTCCCATACCTGACACCCCTCCACAGTAGTCATAAGACATATTTAATGTGAGCGATAATAAAGTATGAAGACACTTCTAAGCACTATCCACTCTCTGCGTATCGGGACATATGTCATACATTCTGTCAACCCATGTGTTATTACCCTTGCACAAGTTACTGTTGCATGTACAGATATATTGTAGCTGCGGATGTGACTTTCTTTGCTTCGATGATTACAGGACGGTGCCAGTAGTGGATCAATTTTTGGGGTCCTGCAAAGGACACCTATATCCATGTTTAAAGAGTAGAACTTGCAGATCTAGCACACTGGTACTTTCCGGGCAATGGTTTGGAAAGCAGCAGTGTATTTACCTTTCTTGCATGTCTGTATGTCTATCCATAATAGCTATGACGTAACCTATTTATGTACATGTGTTATATCTACAAGGACATATGTTTCTATGTTTTATGTATATATCAATTAATGTATTGTGTGTGTGTGTATATATATATATATATATATATATATATATATAGATATGTCTGTACATTCTTTATTTCATATATTTATTTAGTTTAAGTCTGTGGATATATAGCTATACACAAATATATATATATCCATATATAGATATATAAATAACGTGTAGAAAACAGCATTCATTTGCTATGCTGTGAGCAGATTACACACGGGCAGGCGCACTTGCATATCCTTATTGTGGGTTACATATGTTTACTAAGTCTTTGTGCTTACGTGGGCTTTATTAATTGTGACGGTACCAGTAAAATATCTGTAATCTGGTTAACGGACATATGCGAAACACACGTTAACCTTTACATATTTAAATGTCTTTACAGCACAGACGCATTCATTCCACTTTAAAATTATATGTGCTGTAGTCATAGTTGAACTGGGACTGCATTCACGTTGGCCGGATGCTGTAACCACCATACTATTGGTGTTCTGACTCATTTATATGCATGCCCATAGTACATAGCTACATTAACATATGCCTCACCGCTTCACTTACAATACAGGCATCCATTCTCCTGCTGGGAAAAACACGGTACTACATATTACACATTCCCTATTCCCTACTGCTCTGGACCCAAGCTGCATATTTAATCACTCCAAGGCTTATAATCCTGGCACATACAAATCTTTGATTGTCAGGGTGTTCATGTGGTGATCTGGGTTTAGGCTTGTCCGCCTGGTGAACAGAACTGCCCTGACCGAGTTCAAATGTCAGACAAAGCACATGGACAGAATTTGTCCATTTTATGAATATTTACCTGTGTTTACAGACACAGGTGTTTCGGCACCTGTCAGCAGCTTTTTATGTTGGCAATACATAATATGGGTGGGGGTGGTTACAATACATAATCCACGGTGAGGGGTGTTCCCATTCACATTTGACTATTTCCTGTATGCATTCACACGAGGATTATTATTTTGGACATGAATTAACTACAGGTATGCAGTAGTACAGTAAACAAATGTGAAGGTTTGTTACTGTAAATATGTACAGACCTCTGTAATACACTGTTGTTTTCTGGCAAATCAGTAGCTAGTCATTAAAGACTGAAGTCAGAACATAATGACAGACAGTTGAGTTTCAGACTTCATACTCTTCAGGAAATTAATGCCAATGTACAAACTGTTATTCTATCAACTTTCTAAGTTTCTAAGTGCAATCTTTACAAATTGTCCCTACTTTTGGGCCTTTGTCCCACTTTTATTCACGGCTTTGTCCAGATATCTTGCTCTCAGAGGTTGACAGGTATGGTCGGTCACACCTACACACACATTACTTGTCCCTCACACAGTAGATCAGGGTTATCCTGTTTACGTCATTACCTTCATCACCCTTATACCATTTGCCACTATGCGAATGTGTGCAATATATTCTCCCACTTATTTGTGTAGGGACACGTGCGTCACGGGCAGGTGTTTGATCCTGGGTAGTAGGTTATGCATGACCACTTAGGGCTGGACAGTGTCATGCACCTCTAATGCACATTCCAACTTCTGTCCAGATATCTACAGGACTGGACTTCGTGTCTTCCGTTATAATGTTTACACAGGTTACGTATCCCATGAGGGATATCCAAAAATTGGACCAATCCACAACAAGCGAAATAACGAACATCTTTTTGGAGTTACGAAAATGTGCTGAGGGCTTTACATGCAAGGGATACATAGTGTGCAATCCTGCAACCGCCTAGGGTGACACTACCTACTACATATGCGTAGTGGTTACTATGTGTAGCTGTGACTGCACCAAACCATTAGGCCAAGTACGGCTGGATTTGGTGGACATTCAGGTATGGGAATGGGTTGTGTGATGTGGAGGGGATGCTGGGTAGTCCATTATGCATCCATGTGTGTTGCATTTGTTATGGCCAGTTCCATCAGGACCAATCTGTGGGTATGTGCCGGTGACATATCTATACATTTGTATCGCACATTTCAATATTCATATGTTTGTGGGATTGTGTTCTACAGTATGGCCTGTCTGCTTGTATTGCAGCTGTTTATACATGTGTTTATGTTTCTTTCAGCTTCACCCGCTGCTCCCTCATACACGTCTGGTTCACCTATTCTGCATACGAGACAGTATCGCCTTGGAGGATTGTACCATTACCCATCCACCCCACACACACAGATTCCTCACACCCCATACATCACTGCTTTTGTTGTTGGCCCATGACACGGCCAGAGTAACACATTGAATACCCTACATGTGTCAGGTACATTTATGGTTGTGTGGACTACCCTGCCATGTTTGCTTTCCACATGCTATACCTCACGCACATAGGTACATGCCCATACTTAACTTTCATTACATGGTTGGTATACTCGGGTACTACCCGTTCGACTGTGACACATCCTGATAAGTTTGGCTTGTACCGCTGACTTCCGGATTTTGGCAGCCTGTTGTACTCATTGGTTGGATGCCACCTTTTCCTATGTCCATGATGGGATATCTTCCGTACACATATCCGACTGTAGTGGACAACACCTCCCCACAGTCGACGGTAGGGTTGCCACCTTTTCAATTGGCCAAAGTGTGACATTTTTGGTACAAACATCACATTTTACAGGCCGACACATACCCATGGTCAGTACACAGGATAGAACTTAAAATTCTTGCCTGTATAAAAGCTTATTCTTGTAGAATTTTAGTTGCTTATTCTGTTTCTTATAACATTTATGTAATTTAGATACAGAAAAACTGTTTAATGCAACTATTACATAATGTATAGGGAATAATTTTGTCCTATAATCTCAGGACATTTGCCATTTTTACAAGTTTTTGTCAGGACACAACTGCCCAAAGAGGGACTGTCACTCGCAAAGTGGGACAGGTGGTAATCCTAGTCGACGGTACGGATAATACTGTTCCTTTCAGCCTACATGTGTCCTTATTGTTGTAGCTGTTTATATGCTCCTTCTGTTTCGTTTACATGCTTATTCTATTTCCTATCACATTTGGTATGTGACATACGGACATACCTTTTGTATGTGACTATTACATGCCTTGTGGGATATGATTCGGACATACGGTCACTAGATATCTACATTTCTCGTGTATTTTGTTATGGACACATCTGCCCAGCTGTGTACCCTCCCTCACATTATGGGTCAGCTGGTGACCCTCACCATTGGGCTGGACGTACCTACTGGCGGCTTGATAACATATGATGCGTTTCACTTCCACTTGGTATGGCTATCTACACTGCGTTGGACTTCGGCCACACGGTCTTCCATGTCATTTGTTCGCGGGATAGGGACCCGTTATTCCCTACCGTGCATTTGTGTTTGCTTCTTCACTTTGTGTTCGCAGGTACTTTCTTGCATGCTTTGCATACCTTTCAGTATCCACTGACACTGACAGATGTGATTACTATCTTGCAACTTGTTATATGCAAGCATTTTAGGTTGCACGTTGACAGCTGCCATTTCCACGCCTCCATGTGGCACTTAGACACGCCCTATGCACTCGCGCTCCTTTCCTGTGCACGTGGCTGTGTCGGCAGCGTGCCTTCATTAATATGCATTTGGCACTACTGCACCATCTTCATGCCGCACTGTTGGCGCAAGCCTATCACTGTCCTTGCGCCGAGCTTCATGAATCCGGGGGCTAGTATATTTCTCATTCTGTGTGAAATGTGAATCCTGCTATGTAGTTAAGACAAACATATGTTTGAAAGACAGAATTAGAGAACATTTAAATGACATCAGGAAGAAAGATGTTTGCAATGCATTGTGTAAACATGTTCTAGAGAATGACACCAGTCATACTTTTGAGTTTTTAGTTTTGGAATTACTTACACCTAGCAATAGAAAAGTTCATCTAAGGAATAAAACAGAATGTAAAGAGATGAAGTAGATTCTAGAATTGCACGCAGAGGGTAGGAAGGGACTTAATGGAACTGTTCCTTTAAGACTAATTCTTAGATCATATGGCTTGATAAGGTAACTGTGTTTAAAAGATGTTTTGTTTGTAACAGTTTTTAGATCTGATGAAGTGTCTGTTTAGAAAGGTGTGAAAGCACTTATCTGTGTTTTAGCCTTGCTTTTATGGTTTTATTTTTCTTTTTTGAATAAAAGCCATGATTTTATACAGCAACTGTCATGGTTGACTGGTCGGTTTACTTCTGTTTTAACCTTCATGTTTTATTTTAACAATATTATTTGCTTTTGTGTGCATTTTACCTTTCATAGAAATATTATGCATATGTTCAGGAGATAAAGAATAGGAGTTTATTTTTAGTCTTTCAATTGCTAGGTTTGTTTGATGAGATTATACATCAACATAACTTTTGTGTTACCTTTATTTTCTTTATTAAACTTTGATTTAGCTATTGATAATTGAAATTGAATGTTTTGTAGTTCCAAATCCCATTATTTGAGTTTATTCTTGTGCTGGGTTACTATTATGGTTTTGGCATTAGGGGTGGGAGTGTGTTCATGTAGTTGCTTGCTAGACTTAGAGTAAGGACTAGGTAAAGGGATAGTTTTATTGTTGTGCATGTGTGTTACTGTGCAGAAAGTGTGCCTGAGTGACTAAGTTATGTATGCTAACCATAATAAATATTCAGACAAAGTTTATCTGTTGATACTGTTAGCTTTTTTTCATATTCAACAATGCCCCGTGCACAACCTTACTCATGTATTAACCCTAACCCTACTTTTGCCTCTATCTCTAACTTTACACATTGTGTTACTAAAAAGTCCTTTCCCTGACAGTATCACGCCAAAAGACAAAAGGACACAGAACACACACAATACACAGAAAGTGCACAAGACTGAATCCAACACCTAACATAACCCTTTCTCTAACCCTAACCCGTGATCTCTTGCATGTACACACCAAGTTTTATAACACAGCCTTGCACATCTTCACATCTACCACTCTTTCATCCAAACATCAATTTTCCTGCACATATCCTCTTACCTACACTATATAAAATAAAATTCAACCATATATGATTCACATAAATAACAATTCACTCACCAACTTTTACATTCTCTGTTTTTTACAGCTAGAAAAACTTTTCAACCAGCTGAGTATTCTCCCTTATGATTTGCACTCAAATATGATTTTGTATATCCATAAATATAAATATTATATATGTGTGTGTATATATATATATATATATATATATATATATATATATATATATATATATATATATATATATATATATATGGGTTCTCTTCAGAAGCTCATAATACTGAAATCTCGAATTTCAGTATTTCTAGCCCAAGAAGCCGAATCCACAGAACAGCAAAAGTTCAGAAGCGTGAAATTCAAAACCTCGAATACCGGAGGTTTTGAATTTCGCACTTCTAAACTTCTGCTGCGATCATGTATTCAGGTAAGTATGTATGTGTGTCTAAGGGGTTTTGGTAGGGGCTGTGGTGTGTGTCAGTGTGTTTTCTTGCTGTGATGTGTGAGTGCGATGAGAATGTAACTTGTGTGGTGGTGTTTTGTGTGTGTATGCAGTGCGACCTCGGAGTGAGAATATTTAAGTAGGGGGGGTGCAGGGGGGCTTGCCCCCCTGCTTTCATGTAGTAGACAGGTTGTGTGTGTTTGTGTGGAGAATGGTATGTCTGTGTGTGTGTGTGTAGTAGTACCACAAAATTCAAAACCTCCAGTATTTGAGGTTTTTAATTTCGAGGTTTTCAGGTTTCATTGTTGTATGGATTCGGCTTCTTGGGCTCGTGATACTAAGATTCGAGATTTCAGTATTTCAAGCTTCTGAAGTGAATCCATATATACACACACACACATATATATTTGTCATACATTTGGTCAAAAATACACTTGCTGTAATCACAAATGAGAGACAATAAAAGAATGAATAGAAAAAATCAGTAATTGTACATTTGTGAGAATTAAATTTTGATATGTGAGATATTAAAATTTTGATATGTGAGAATTCAAGCTTTATATAGTGTACATATGCAGAAGTATGCAGGAATGGGTGACTGAAAAATTGTTGGTTTTGAAAATGTGCAACAAGCCTGCATTTTAACATGTGCATGTGTGACTGCTTGCAGGTTAGCATTAGCTAAGGGACTAGATTTAGAGTTGTGCCTTATTGGTGTTATGGATTTTCTTTTTCCTTTTGTCTTGATTAGTGGTACTGTTAGGGAAAGGGTTTCTAGTGATGTAATGTGTTGGGCTAGGGTTGGGGCACAGGTATGGTTAGGGTCAGCACACATGAGTATACAGGTAGATGTTTAGCTATAGATACATAGAATTTATGCTAAAGCATAGAGCTGAATTTTTTAAAATTCCTATATAACACATGTAACTGTAATTTTTAATTGAAACTGTGTATAAATGATGTAACTGATATCAAGGATGCCTGAATAATGGAACTGTTGCTCATGAATGAAACTGACTGTAAATGGTGAGACAATACAAATGACCTCCATGATGACTGTATAATGGAGCTTTTGTCCCTGTGCCTCTGCTGAAAAAAGGGTACTGCTCAGGCAGACTTTCCTGGTAAACAAATGCCAATAAATAGTTAAACAATAACTATAACAATCAAATAAATAGAATGTAATCAGAAATAGTTTGAAGAGGAGGAATGAAAGTGTCAAAGCTCTGTAAAGAGAAATGATCATGGGCTAAGATCTGAAGGAAGAAATGGAATATATGTTTAATTTGTAAATAGCTCATAAAAATTAAGCTTTAAAGCAAGAAAAATTCTTGAACTGTGACATAAGAGCTGATTATTTAAAAAATGATGGAACAATGGTCAAAATTTAATTACTCATTAATATCACATAATAAGGTGCTGAAAAATAACTGAACTATGTTTTAATGTTAATTATATTCATTTTTAATTTTGCGTATAGTTATTATAAATAAAAAAGATGAGCATTAGGTGAATTCTATGATGAAAAGCTTTAAAGCTTTAACTCTTGGTAAAGTGATGTGCATACATAAGTGAATATATTGTAAACTCTAGCCTTCTGAAAAATAGAAATATTAGAATTTTACAGAAATTAAGCAAGAAGTGGATCGTAACAGAAGCTATTGAATACGTTATTAGTGTATTATGCATTGTATCTTCACTGCATATACATCTGTATTATGCATTGTATCTTCACTGCATATACACCTGATTGTGATTGTGAAAATAAAATTTTGCTTATCAAAAAAACATACTTGGGGTTGGAGTCGGTTTAATGATTAATTAAGGTGTTTACCTCATAGACACAGAGTAGAAGGTTTAATTCTCACCTTTCAAAGGGAAATTGGCTAAGCTTAGAATGTCCTAGTACTTGCCTATAAGCCTATGCAAAATACCTTTATGGTAATTAGTGCTGGGGATTGCAATTGTAAGCAGCTGAGGAGGTGCTTCTTGTAATCAGGAGTACAGGGTTTGATTTCTTCCACAGCCATTTGCCTACTGTATGACTATAAGCAAATAACTTAACCAGGTAGTGCTCCAAGCTTGCTGTTGAAAAGACTGAAAGACTGTTGTCTTCCAGTTAGCAAATATGAAACAGAAAAACAATTGCCATATTTTAATGTTCTCAAGGAATTAGTTTGAAATCCTAGTATAAAAAAACAAAAAAATGTAACTGATGGAGCTGGTCAGACGCAAATAAAATCTAAGTAAAAATGATCAGCTGACATGGCAGAGGTATAAAATCAAACTATTTATTCAAGCCAAAATAAAACAGAGTAAAACAAGGTAAGCAGTTTTACGCCAGCAACTTGGTGCTTCATCAGGCCATAAATTGTAACAGTTGCAAAGCTACTTAAATACAAAATTTCAAATTCAATGAATCAGAGCATGTGATCTTAATTCCGGCTTTAAAGGCACAGACTCATTAAGGCCCATGCCCCTATAAGGCTGCAATTCCAGGATCCATTTCAGTTCCAAGCATTCAGTTTTAGCTCTGATATCCCCACCTCCGATGTTTAAGTCAAATAGTTGAAGAACTAAAAATTGAAAGGAGTGTTGATTGCTAGTTGCTACATGTTTAAAAAGAACATTCTTTGAATCACTTCTTCTAACATCATACATATGCTCACAAATGTGATCTTTTAATGTGTGATTTGTTTTGCCAACATAAAAACTTCCACACAACTTACAAATAAATCAAGTTACTACTCTTGCAATCAGCATAGAAATTAAATCTATAACACTGTTTTGTTGTTGAATGTATAAAACTACTGTTACTAGTTATACATTTGCACATATTGCAAGACTTGCACAGGAATGTCCCCATTCTCTCGGATTTCTTTATACCTTTTCCAAGTGGTTTATAGCATAACATCCTCTTAAGAGAGTGATTATTCTTAAAATAAAAATGTGGCATTTCACCTAATAATTTTTATATCTTTCATCCATTGTTAGAATATAACAGTTCTGCCTAATAATACTACATATTAGATGCACCTCATTCAAATAAGTAAAGCTCATGCGTTTTCTCTAGGTATAACAGAATTATCTTGCCTAGAGAAGTATACTCTTGCTGCATCATTTCTAAGTCCTAAGACATCCTCGCATGCAGTCGCCTTCTCATAATAACCCCTATGCAGAAACTCATTTTCCAACTCATTAAAAGCCCGTAACATACTCTCATTATCCCCACTCAATCTAGGTTACTTACAAAATTGCCCTTTCAAAACATTTTTATGCACATACTTGGGGTTCATACTACTGTGATGTAAAACATTCACCATTTTGCAGGATTTCTTATAAAGACTAGTATTAAGACACTTACATGTCACAGAAACACGAATATCAAGAAAATATACATTCACAGATGAACAATTCAAGGCAAACCATAAAAAAGAGGTGGTTTAATGTAAACAATCTACAAAACATGCAGTATATTAATTGGACTTGTTGATACAAAGAAGACATCATCCAGAAAATGTGCATAGTAGGATATAAACGTCTGAAAGAAGTTGCATTTTTAAATATATAAAGCGATTTCTATTAAGCCGGTACCATGCTCACATAACTATTCATGCACATGGTACCTATAGCTGCACCAACTTTTTGCAGAAAAACATTTTCATTAAACACAAACACATTATTACTCAAAATGTTATCCAAAAAAGAACATATTAAATGTATCCTATCAATAGCATATTGTGAGTGTTTAGAAAGAAAAAGTATGGTGCACTCAATACCTCTATTAATTAGGAATTACAGTGAAAAGGGATGTACCATCCATCATCACTAAAGCATGAATGTGGATTCATATACATTTTCTCAACTAAAAGAAGTTTATAACTCTAATTACCATCATTATTTATTAAGTGAAATTCACCACCTTTTCTCCAACAGTCACCAGTTTTAACAGGGATTAAGAGAGACAGACCTAAAATTTGAGTCAAAATGAAGGACATCCCTGAAAATCAGGGACAGCTGAGAGGTATGACAGCTTTGTAGTGACTTGTCCATTAGTAAATCATGCTAACTCCACTAAACAGCCTGCCTGTTTCAGTAGTACATCACTACTGTTATTCATAATGAGTGGCTTATTTCCATGTCTGCTGAGTGCCGTCAGTAACATGTAAGGTACAAAGCTGATGCATTTAACTAGGTAGTCATTGACCTAGCCTTGTATAATACATGACAGTCTGTCAATGTGACCCTTAGTGTTGCAGGTTTTAACTTGGTTATATTCTTTTGTTTCAACAAGCTGACTCAGTGGTTAAGATCTCTGATTCACAGTTCTACAGTCCCCCAGAGTTTAGTCCTGATTTCTGGTCTCTGTCTTTGTGCAAGTTTTAATGTTTTCCCTATATCTACATGAGTTTATCAAGGCAGTCCAGTTCCCTCCCACCTCCCAAAAACATGTTGGTTAATCAAAAATGTACATTTATTCATTCATTATGTAGTCATGATTGTCCTTGCCATTGTGGTCTTAGTAATGGCTAAAACAGGGTCTATGACAAGCAGTTCACTTACCTAGTTAACACATCAATAAATTAATCTAATTAAAAATTGCCAAAGCTAATGATACTATTTCTGAAAGTGTACTGGCTTTGGTGTTCTCATTAACCTATTATTACATTTTGAGTAATCGTCTAGTAAAACATATTTGTATTTGAAAACTAGTAAGTAATAGAATGATAAATACTATGAAATGTACCTTATTTACAGATGTCCAAATGTTTCTGACAGTGCACATGCTAAAAATTCAACACGGTGACTTAATTCATACAGATTAAATTCAGTACTGCTTGTGTTATAAGTGAAGAAAACAAGTCACTGTAAATGACTCAGTGGGCAAGATTCGGAAACAAAGTTCCAAGATCGTGTAAAATGCCTACCACAGATAGATCAGTTTATGAAACTGTGGAAAAGCAATTCAGAGACAAAGACAGCTTTAGTCTCAGTGAGAAAGACCTCTTCTCTGAGTCACTGTTTGGTACTGCTGGTACTAAAATCACCTTGCAACAGTTGTGTCCTCTGGCAGTCCAATTATCATGTTGGCAAAGATATCATTCCCCTCAGCTGCCCACAAGTTTGCCAAATATCCTCAGGGTGCCTTATATATTTGTGTGCTCTTTGTAACATTTTTCATTTGACTAAGTTACAGAGGCTTATAGTCATGCAATAATAGCAGATTTAAGAATTTCACGCTTCTTATTGTTTGACCATTTATGTGGATAGAATGCCTGCTGTTCTGATATCTTTTTAAATGAATTAGTTGTTGTGTCTTTCGGCTTTTCCCAGTTAGGGTCGCCACAACGGAACTCCAGTATTTAAAATGATCTTGACTATGGCCATTTATTCCTCCATTACCTTTGGCTATGTCCAGAATTATTGAGCAACCATATTGACAGATTTGATAGTCACCTCTACATCCACACTCACTCATCCACCCACAATCACGCAAACACAGACACAGGCACATACGCAGACACACACACACACACACACACACACACACACACACACACACACACACACACACACACACACACACACACACACACACACACACACAGCTAACCCCCTACTGTGACAACCCAGGCAGATGCACACATGCACACAAATACACAAAGTCAATAGCCCTGCAGATATGCACACACACACACACACACACACACACACACACACACACACACACACACACACACACACACACACACACACACACGTGAGCACGCACACACACATCCGTGCGCACACACACACATGTGTACACACACACACACACACACACACACACACACACACACACACACACACACACACACACACACACACACACACACACACACACACACACTCACTATCCACACCATGGCCTCTCCCATGAACTTCTCTCAACTTAGCTGCTGCACAGCTTCTCTTGCTAACTACAGTGGGTGACTGCAGCCTTTTTGTTGAGTTAATTTTTTTGGTTGGCTCTACTAATTTACACAGTCACATGATTGTATGAAGCTGCAAGCATTTCTGGGTGAGAACGCATGGCTATTTAACATTGGCTGCTCCTCCAGCCCATTAACACAGCTGGTAGGATCACCCTCCACACTGATGATTTACATTCACAGAACAGCACTGCAGAAGGGTGGTCTCTGAATTAGAAAGGGTTACTATGAGGAGTTGATTGCTTGAAGTGGGGCTTACCATTCCTGGTAACCCTTTCTGAATCCTGGTCATAGTCTAAAATGTTTCTTGTAAAAAGTGGCATCTCTCAGACTTCTTTGCTGTAATCAGTTGCCTTTATCATCTTCAACTTAGAACAAAATGAAACAAGCATTTCTCAATACCAACTGTTGACTTGCACAGCACTTGCAGTGTTTTATTAGTATATAATGACATAGAATGCTCTGTAGATGTTTTTGATTTACATTGGTTACTAAATAATGTTGTGGTTGATCTGGAATTGAAAAAGGCAGTGTCAGACAAGACACAACAGTAATACTTTTTTGTTTGTTAAACAATGATGTTGTGGCTGAAAGAAGAGGAAAAAAAAGATTTGTCACACATAGGTTTTATATTTCCACATCAAATTCTACCTTCTGCACTAGAAACAATTTAAAAAAGATTTGATGGTCATTGTCTCTATTCTGTGTAGTTGAAAACAATAATTTGTAGAGGACTTTACTGATGGACTAGATGAATAAAGCCCTGTCTAGATCCCAGATGACCTGAGTTTATATAGTGGCTCTGGTACTTGACAGTACAGGCATGGAAGATGGGTGTCCCCATCCAGAGTGTGGGAATGATGGTCCCTGATGGGCCAAAATAACTGCTACACACATAACCTAACCTCTGTTAGTGGGTAGAGGTGGGTCTGGAATGGTGCATTGGCAAGGGGAGGGTGTGCGCATGACCACTCAAGCTGGTGATGGCACCCTGTATCTGTGTATGTGTATATATGAGGATTCATGCACATATAGTAAGACATAAGTGTTCCTTGAAGGTAAAACCAGTGCCAATATCAACACCAGTAGGAGGGGATAGGACCTTAAAACATAAAATGCCCTCAGTTGCTGAGATGGTGGTGAGGACACAAAGTCTCTTTTTCCTGCCTGAATGTCAGCCCCTTCAAATGGCTCAGATCTGATTAATCACCCTATGCTAGGGATGCCCACACTTTTAAGGGTACACTGAGCTCAAGATCAGTTGGGGGAGCCTTGATGGTCAGCACATCAAAACAGAAAAATCATATAGAAAAAAAATTAACCTGTTCTATCCTCTGCCAAAGAGAAAGAAAAAGTTGCAGTAATTTAAATGAAGAATGGCACAGCTAAGAAAAAAATATTTGCAGCACACTGGAAAAGAAGTGCAAAAAATTCAGTATGTCAGCCAAAGCACTGGGCTCAGTGTTATTCTGCTATATAGTTTTACTATACAGTGCTATCCTTTGCAGAGATTAAAGAAAATTAAGTGTCCTGTCTTCAGTTTTATATCACAACTTGGCACATCTGAACAAAATATTAATAATTTACAACATGGGGGAAGACAGGAGAGCAGGAAATGTATCTAGTGTGTTTTGTAATGAGAAAGTTGATAATGTTACATAGAATTTTTCAGTATTAGAGTTATGGCATATTTTATCATTTACATTTATCATCAACTATTCTAAATGATACTGAAAAGTATGGAAACAAATCTGAATATAATGTAGGGCTCTATCTTGAGAGCCCTCTTAGTGTTTAAAGAAATGTTATATTTAAAGAAATGTTAATCCTTCAAGATTTCTATTCCATAACTTGAATAATCCATACATATGTTTAGTATATGTCATACACTGAGAAGAAAAATGCTTTAGATAGCAAACATCCATACATTTTATAGACCCTAAATGATAACCACACAATTCTGTGTTTCCTTCTAAGACATTACTGTTTTACAGATAGCTCACTTTCACTCTGTTGTAGTTCTGTAAACCTCATAAACAATTTGCTTAAATAGTGTAAAATGGTGAATGTGCATAGAAGACAAAGCAAGGTTTTAGCTGTTGCATGTATTATGGCTGGAGTGATATTTTCCTTGGGCAGGTCAGTGAAGGGAGATATAGTATAGTTCCTGGAGAAGGGTAGGTCCAAAGAGAGGCAAGTCTCTTTAGCAACTATTTGAGAGCAGCTTGCTGTCAGCCTTATAACTGGAGTACTTTGCAGTAAAGAGCTTGGCGGCATGACTGCAGGGGCTAGGGAAGTCTCCAGAGAAAGTTATCTTCATGTGTGGTGGTGACGTATAAGGGTTCATTGTTAGTTGGGTGTGAAACTATGCTGATTTCAAAGTCAGAAAGAATACTTCTACTGTTATGGTGAAGTGTGCTGATTGTTCTGTAGCAGAAATGCATTGCTATTCTATAGCAGGAAGGATTACTGGAACTGCTTAATGTGCTTGCAAGTCAGGTATACTTTTCTGGGGGAAACACTGTGCAGATTACATTCTGAATTGTTGATAGAAACTGGAGCTTATGGACTAAAAATAATAATGACTTTTCATTTTATGTTTTATAATTATTCACAATTAAAATTTGAATTACTGGCTCCAGAGACTGTTTTTTTTTGTCACAAGAACATGGTTGTTGCTACAATCTATGAATTATGATTCATGACCATTCACATTTCTATATTGAAAATCTATTTATTGGCACATAGAGAATAGGTGCCCTTTGCATTTTATTGTCTCAAATATCTCCAAAAATGTGTATGGGCTGAATTCTAATTAAACCCAAGGTGCATTTTATTTAGAGAATATTTCATTGTTTCTGTACTCAGATGATTTCCTAAATATTTCCATAACATTTCAAGACACGAGAAGATTTTAAATGGTATCTCTGTATTTCATTTAATTAACTGCTGCTGGCAGTTAGTTAATAAAGTATCGCATTTCTGACTGCTAGCCCACTTGATAGGAATTGCCTAGAGAAGCATGTTTGCAACAGCTGACAAGTTTTCTGTTCTCTTCTTGGTCCAGCAACTCATTACAAACTGAGTATAAATAACTTACCATCAATTAGTATGCTAGGTGGGCTTAAACTAAAATTATGTTATGTTTTAATCAGTTGTTATATAAATCTATAATCGTATAATTTGCTCCATTTCTTTTGCATCTTTTGAAAATGATTTCTCTTATTCTCGATGTGAGATTGAAAATTGTTTATTTGACTTACTTCATGTACCTATTTAGCAGATAAGTACATAAGATAAAAAAAATAAGTGGGTTATCCCATAACAGTTAATGTTTTTGGTGCTGAGAGTATAGCCAAGTCCCTATTCACATGGAATAAGCATTAAATATGCAAAGTGCAGCTGTTAGTATGTAAAAACATACAATGCATTAAAACAGTAGATTCTGTCATGCTAATGTTAATGTGTTGCTTGTTGTCAAAATAACTAACAGAAAGCATGGATGTGCATGGTTAGACAGAAGGGAACAGTGCACTTGGTGTGCTGTGCAATGGAGAAATAATGTAGCACTGTGATAAGTGCTATTCTATGATATCTGATATGGTAGGTGGGGAACAGGGAACTTTCGGTGCAGGGTCTGATGAAAAATCAGTTTGGGGGGTTTTAGATACATATCATTAGACAAAATTAGTTATCTTTCATTTTTTTTTAAATAAACATACTTGCGCCATGTAATGAAAAATCAACATAACACTCAAACTGTGATAGTGCTGATCCCTGACAACTGACAGTGTGTTTAAAACAGCATTTGAAGGTTATTAAAGGCACTAGGCTAATAACTGTGATATAATGTTTATTTCCTTTTTTGCACATTGCAATGTAGAAATGTAGCACTGCTATGCACAGTAAAATAGTAAAGGACAACATTTTACTGAGTGGAGATATGACATTTTTCTTTATACTTTATAATGACAGCAAATCTAAAGTAAGCTTTTTACATGACTGCAGGAAGCAACATTTGGCATTGTAGAGTTAGATATAAAACAGTTGAGTAGATGAGAAAAGATTGTTAAAGATGAAAAAAAAGAAGAGTCTGTGAAGTGATGATTCACCACTGGGATAAAGAAGACATTCCCTAAGACTCCAAGAGCAGAATAAGTTATTTCTTATATTTATTTTATTGAATGGCACTTCTTCATGCTTATAATTATGCTATGTAGTGAATCTACTACATTTTGCACTGTTATAAAGCTTTTTTACTATTTCACTGCATCTGTGTACTGTTGTATACTGATTTCAAAGTATTTTTCATTGCTAGATAGTGTTTCATTACTGTAATTGCATTTTTACTGAATTATTAACTGTAAACTGCTTATTCATGCTGAGAGTTGTATTTTCTGTTTGTGAGTGCTCTATCTCTGCTTTTCTGTACATTTTTAAAAACAACTACTAATGACAAAACCAAAGTAAACAACAGATGAGAGGCTCCCAGAACAAAAGCTCTTGCTAGGTAATAGTTTGCAGGCGTTTAATGAATTAAGTATCAAACTATTTTCAGCCATCTAGAACATATTCAAATGTGTAATACTTAATCATTTAAATATACTTATTTGTTTTGGAAAGCTTGTGTAATAATGAAATGAGTTAGAATGCTTTAGGAATTTATTGTCAATGTTTTCACTTTCATCTTCGTTGATAATATTTATATATTTTTGAATTAGTATCTTTTAGCTATATGACTAATGTTTTTTCATGTGTAACATGGTAATTATTTTTGACATTAATATATTGTTGCACTAGGGTTAAATATTTTTTTTATCAAAAGTTGTACACATAATGGAGTTATAGTCCATTATAGTGAGGTTGTTTCTTGGTTATGAATGACTAGTGTTATAATTAGCTTTGAAACTGTTACTTTAAGATGACACTATTTTTAGTGACATCACCAATGATGTTTGATTTTTATTGGGTGTGTGATTTTTAAGTGGGGTTTTTAAACTTGCTGAAAGTTTATGGAATTTTTTGGTCTGAAGAAGCTGGAGTATTAACCCCAGCGAAAGCGCTAACTACAACAAATTACGAAGTGTTTGAGTGTTCTGGGAGCCTCTCGTCTGTTGTTTTCTGTGCATTTTTGTGAGATTTCTGTGTTCTGATCATGTAGCATAGCCTGGATAGAGACCCGTTGTTATCCAGACCTAGTTGTTTTGTTGTTGAGTCTCCTGTGTTTCTGGCAGCCATCTTCTGCTAATGGTGTCTTGAATTTTCTATTAAGTGAGAGTAACAGGGTTGCCTGACCTTCTCTAGCATGAGTGATTGGTTGAAAGAGCAGGGGCTAGAAAGACTGGGTAGTCATTCGAGCTTCTAGATTCACCATATTTTCCGGTATTTAAACCCTGTGTCTGCAGGGGGCTGTGCTTGTTTTTTACCATGCTGTGGAGTGGTGATTCATCACTGGGACAAAGCAGAAATTCCCTAAGACTCCAATAGCAGAATAAGATATTTCTTACATTTGTTTCATTGAATTGCTCTTCTTCACACTTATAATTGTGCTATACAGCTAATCTACTATATTTTGCACTGTTATAAAGCTTGTTTACTGTTTCAATGCATTTGTGTACTGTTTTATACTGTTTTATTGTATTTTTCTTTGCTAGATAGTGTTTCATTACTGTAATTCCATTTTTACTGAATTACTTAACTGTAAACTGCTTTTTCATATGGAGAGTTGAATTTTGTGTTTGTGAGTGCTCTATCTATGCTTTTCTGTACATTTTGTGAGGTTTCTGTGTTCTAGTCAGGTAGCATAGTCTAGATAGAGGCCTGCTGTTATCCAGGCCTGGTTGTTTTTTTTTTTTGTTGAATTTCATGTCTTTCTGGCAGCCATCTTCTGCTGATGGTGTCTTGTTTTCTTTGTTAAGTGAGAATAACAAGGTTGCCTGACCTTCTCTAGCATGAGTGATTGGTTGAAAGAGCAGGGACTAGCAGGACTAAGTAGTAATTCTAGCTTCTAGATTCTTCAATCTTTTCTGGCATTCAAACCCTGTGTCTGCAGGGGGCTATACTTGTTTTTACCAGGCTGTGGAATGGTGATTCATCACTGGGACAAAGCAGAAATTCCCTATGACTCCAAGAGCAGAATAAGTTATTTCTTACATTTATTTCATTGAATTGCACTTACACTTATAATTGTGCTATACATTTAAACTACTACATTTAGCAGTGTTATAAAGCTTGTTTACTGTTTCACTGCATTTGTGTACTGTTTATATTGTTTTACTGTAGTTTTTCATTGCTAGAGAGTGTTTCATTACTTTAATTGCATTTTTACTGAATTACTTAACTGCAAAATGCTTTTTTATACTGAGAGTTCTATTTTCTGTTTGTGAGTACTCTATCTGCTTTTCTGTGCATTTATTGTGAGGTTTCTTTGTTCTTATGAGGTAGCATAGTCTGAATGGAGGCCTGCTGTTCTCCAGGCCTATTTTTTGAGTTTCCTGTGTTTCTGGAAGCCATCTTTCTGCTGATGGTGTCTTGTCTTCTCTATTAAGTGAGAGTAACAGTGTTGCCTGACCTTCTCTAGCATGAGTGATTGGTTGAAAGAGCAGGGACTATCAGGACTGGGTAGTAATTCGAGCTTCTAGATTCACCATCTTTTCTGGAATTTAAACCCTGTGTCTGCAAGGGCTGTGCTTGTTTTTTACCATGATGTGGAGTGGTGATTCATCACTGTGACTAGGCAGAAATTCCTTAAGACTCCAAAAGCTGAATAAGTTATTTCTTACATTTATTTCATTGAATTGGACTTCTTAACAATTATAATTGTGCTATACAGCTAATCTGCTACATTTTGTACTGTTAGAAAGCTTGTTTACTGTTTCACTGCATTTGTGTATTGTTTTATATGGTTTTGACTGTATTATTTCATTGCTAGATAGTGTTTCTTTACTGTAATTGCATTTTTACTGAATCACTTAACTGTAAACTGCTTTTTCATACTGAGAGTTGTATTTTCTGTTTGTGACTGCTCTATCTGTGATTTCCTGTGCATTTTCTGTGAGGTTTCTGTGTTCTAGCCAGGCAGCATAGTCTGCATAGAGGCCTGCTGTTATCCAGGCCTGGTTGCTTTTTTTTCTGTTGAATTTCCTGTGTTTCTGGCAGCCATCTTCTGCTGATAGCACCTTGTCTTCTCTATTTAGTGAGAGTAACAAGGTTGCCTGACCTTCTATAGCATGAGTGATTGGTTGAAAGAGCAGGTGCTAGCAAGACTGGGTATTAATTTGAGCTTCTAGATTCTTCCATCTTTTCTGGTATTTAAAGCATATGTGTGAAGGGTGCTGTGCTTGTTTTTTACCAGACTGTGGAGTGGTGATTCATCACTAGGACAAAGCAGAATTTCCTTAAGACTCCAGGAGCAGAATAAGTTATTTCTTACATTTATTTAACTGAATTGCACTTCTTAATGCTTATAATTGTGCTATACAGCTAATCTACTCCATGTTGCACTATTAGAAAGCTTTATTTTACTGTTTCACTGCATTTGTGTACTGTTTTATACTGCTTTAACTGTATTTTTCATAGCAAGATAGTGTTTCATTACTGTAATTGCATTTTTACTGAATTACTTAATGGTAAACTGCTTTTTCATACTGGGAGTTGTATTTTCTGTTTGTGATTGCTTTATCTGTACTTTTCTATGCATTTTTGTGAGGTTTCTGTGTTCTGGCCAGGTAGCCTAGTCTGGATAGAGGCCTGCTGTTATCCAGGCTTGGTTGTTTTGTTTGTTGAGTTTCCTGCATTTCTTGCAGCCATCTTCTGATGATGGTGTCTTGTCTTCTCTGTCAAGTGAGAGTCACAGAGTTGCCTAAACTTCTCTAGCACAAGTGATTGGTTGAAAGAGTAGGGACTAGCAGGACTAGCAGGACTGAGTACTTTCATCTTATATGGTATTTAAACCCTGTGTCTGCAGGGAGCTACAAATTTTTTTACCAGGTTGGAGAGTGGTGATTCATCACTGCGACAAAGCAGAAATTCCCTAAGACTCCAAGAGCAGAACGAGTTATTTCTTTCATTTATTTCATTGAATTGCTCTTCTTAATGCTTATAATTGTGCTATACAACTAATCTACTACATTTCACACTGTTATAAAGCTTTTTTTATGGGTTCACTGCATTTGTGTACTGTTTTATACTGTTTGTATTGTTTCTTCATTGCTATATAGTGTTTCATTGCTCTAATTGCATTTTTACTGAATTACTTAACTGTAAACTGCTTTATCATACCAAAAACTTTATTTACTGTTTGTGACTGCTTTATCTGTGCCTTTCTGTGCATTTTGTATTGAGGTTTCTGTCTTCTAGTCAGGTAGCATTGTCTGGATAGAGGCCTGCTGTTATCCAGGCCTAGTTGCTTTGTTTGTTTAGTTTCCTGTGTTTCTGGCAGCCATTTTTTGCTGATGGTGTCTTGTCTTTTTTTTAAGTGAGAGTAACAGGGTTGCCTGACCTTCTCTAGCACAGGTGATTGTTTGAAAGTGCAAGGGCTAGCAGGACTGGGTAGTAATTTAAGCTTCTAGATTCACCATCGTTTCTGGTATTTAAACCCTGTGTCTGCAGGGGGGCTGTGTTTGTTTTTTAGCAAGCTGTGGAGTGGTAATTCGTCAAAGGAACAAGGCATTTATTTCATTGAATTGCACTTCTCAGTGCTGATACTTGTGTTATACTGCTAATCTACTACATTTTGCACTGTTATAAAGCATTTTTGTACTGTTTCACTGCATTTGTGTACTGTTTTTTACTGTTTTAACTGTATTTTTCATTGTTAGATACTGTTTCAGTACTGTAATTACATTTTTACTGAATTACTTAATTGTAAACTGCTTTTTTATACTGAGAGTTGTAATTTCTGTTTGTGAGTGCTCTGTCTGTGCTTTTCTGTACATTTTTGTGAGGTGTCCGTGTTCTTGTCAGGTAGAATAGTTTGGATAGATGCCTGCTGTTATCCAGGCCTGGTTGTTTTGTTGAGTTTCCTGTGTTTCTGGCAGCCATCTTCTGCTGATGGTATCTTTTCTTCTCTGTTATGTGAGAGTAACACAGTTGCCTGATCTTCTGTAGCACAAGTGACTGGTTGAAAGTGCAGAGACAAGCTGGACTGGGTAGTAATTCAAGCTTCTAGATTCTTCCATCTTTGCTGGTGTTTAAATGCTGTGCCTAGAAGGGGCTGTGCTTTTTTACCAGGCTGTTGAGTAGTGATTCATCACTGGGACAAAGCAGAAAAACCCTAATATTCCAATAGCAGAATAAGTTATTTCTTACATTTGTTTCTTTGAATTGCACTTTTTCACACTTATAATTGTGCTATACAGCTAATCTACTATAGTTTGCACTGTTATAAAGCTTGTTTACTATTTCACTGCATTTGTGTACTGTTTTATACAGTTTTTACTGTAGTTTTTCATTGCTAGATAGTGTTTCATTACTGTAATTGCATTTTTACTGAATTACTTAACTGTAAACTGCTTTTACATACTAAAACTTGTTTTTTTTGTTTGTGAGTGTTCTATCTGTGCTTTTCTCTGCATTTTTGTGAGGTTTCTGTGTTCTAGTCAGGTGGCATAGTCTAGATAGAGGCCTGCTGTTATCCAGGCCTAGTTGTTTTGTTTGTTGAGTTTCCTATGTTTTTGCCAGCCATCTTCTGGTGATGGTGTCTTGTCTTCTCTGGTAAGTGAGAGTAACTGGGTTGTCTGACCTTCTTTAGCATGAGTGATTGGTTGAAAGAGCAGCAGCTAGCAGGAGAAGGTAGTAATTTGAGCTTCTAGATTCTTTCATCTTTTCTAGTATTTAAACCCTATTTCTACAGGGTGCTGTGCTTGTTTTTTACAAGGCTGAGGGGTGGTTATTCATCATTGTGACAATGCAGACAGTCCCTAAAACTCCAAGTGCAGAATAAGTTATTTCTTATATTTATTTCTTTGATTTGCACTTCTCAATGCTTATAATTGTGCTATACAGCTAATCTACTACATTTTGCACTTTAAAAAACTTTATAACTGTTTCACTGCATGTCTGGACTGTTTTATACTGTTTTAACTGTATTTTTCATTGCTAGATAATGTTTTCATGCTGTTGTTGCATTTTACTGAATTACTTAACTGTAAACCGCTTTTTATTACTGAGAGTTGTATTTTCTGTTTGTGAATGTTCTATCTATGCTTTTCTGTGCATTTTTTGTGAGGTTTCTGTGTTCTTGTCAGGTAGCATAGTCTGGATAGAGGCCTGCTGTTATCCAGGCCTGGTTGTTTTGTTTGTTGAGTTTCCTGTGTTTCAGGAAGCCATCTTCTGCTGATGGTGTCTTGTCTTCTCTGTTAAGTGAGAGTAACAGGGTTGCCTGACCTTCTCTAGCATGAGTGATTGGTTAAATGAGCAGGGGCTAGCAGGACTGGGTAGTAATTTCAGCTTATAGATTCTTCAATCCTTTCTGGTATTTAAACCCTGTGTCTGTATGCTTGTTTTTTACCAGGCTGTTGAGTTGTGATTCATCACTAGGAGAATACAGAAATTCCCTAAGACTCCAAGCGTAGAATAAGTTATTTCTTACATTTATTTCATTGAATTACACTTCTTAATGCTTACAATTGTGCTATACAGCTAATGTACTACATGTTGCACTGTTATAAAGCTTTTCTGCTTTTTCACTGCATTTGTGTACTGCTTTATACTGTTTTAACTGTATTTTTCATTGCTAGATAGTGTTCTTTTTACCGTTATTGCATTTTTACTGAATTACTTAGCTGTAAACTGCTTTTGCATACTGAAAGTTGTATTTTTTGCTTGTGAGTGTTTTATCTGTGATTTCCTGTGCATTTATTTGTGAGGTTTCTATGTTCTATTTGGGCATATTCTAGATAGAGGCCTGCTGTTATCCAAGCCTAGTTGCTTTGTTTGTTTAGTTTCCTGTGTTTCTGGCAGCCATTATCTGCTGTTGGTGTCTTGTCTTGTTTGTTAAGTGAGAGTAACAGGGTTGCCTGACCTTCTCTAGCACAAGTCATTGGTTGAAAGAGCAGGGGCTAGCAGGACTGGCTAGTAATTTGAGCATCTAGATTCACCATCTTTTCTGGCATTTAAAGTCTGTGTCTGCAATGGGCTGTGTTTGTTTTTAAACAGGCTGTGGAGTGGTGATTCATTACTGGATCAAAGCAGAAATTCCCGAAGACTCCAAGAGCAGAATATGGTATTTCTTACATTTATTTAATTGAATTGCATGTATTAACAATAATAATTGTACTATACAGGTAATCTACTACATTTTGCACTGTTATAAAGCTTTTTTACTGTTTCGCTGCATTTGTGTACTCTTTTATACTGTTTGTACTGTATTTTCATTGCTAGATAGTGTTTCATTACTGTGATTGCATTTTACTGAATTACTTTACTGTAAACTACTTTATCAGACTGAGAGTTGTATTTTCTGTTTGTGAGTGCTCTATCTGTGCATTTTTATTCTGAGTTTCTGTGTTCTAGTCTTGTAATATAGTCTGGATAGAAGCTTGCCGTTATCCAGGCCTAGTCGTTTAGTTTGCTGAGTTTCCTGTGTTTCTGGCAGCCATCTCCTGCTGATGGTGTCTTGTCTTCTCTGTTAAGTGAGAGTAACAGGGTTGCCTGACCTTCTCTAGCATGAGTGATTGGTTGAAAAAGCAGGGGCTTGCAGGACTGGGTAGTAATTTGAGCTTCTATATTATTCCATATTTTCTGTTATTTAAACCGTGTGTCTGGAGGGTGCTGTGCTTGTTTTTTACCAGGCTGTGCAGTGGTGATTCATCACTCAGACAAAGCAGAAATTTCCTAAGATTCCAAGAGGAGAATAAGTTATTTCTTACATTTATTATATTGAATTCTCTTCCTAATGCTTATAATTGTGCTATTCACTTACTCTACTACATTTTGCACTGTTATTAAAAGCCTTTTTACATTTCCCTGCATTTGTGTACTGTTTTATACTGTTTTAACTGTATTTTTCATTGTTAGATAGTGTTTTATTACTGTAATTGCATTTTTACTGAATTACTTAAGTGTAAACTGCTTTTGCATACTGAAAGTTGTATTTGCTGTTTGGGAGTGCTTTATCTGTGCTTTTCTGTCCATTTTTTGTGAAGATTCTATGTTCTAGTCAGGTAGCATATTCTAGATAGAGGCCTGCTGTTATCCAGACCTAGTTGTTTTATTTGTTGAGATTCCTGTGTTTTTGGCAGGCATTTTCTGCTGATGTTGTCTTGTCTTTTCTGTTAAATGAGAGTAACAGGGTTGCCTGACCTTCTGTAGCATGAGTGATTGGTTGAAAGAGCAGGGGCTAGAAGGACTGGGTAGTAATTCAAACTTCTAGATTCTTCCATCTTTTCTGGTTTTTAAACCCCATGTCTGCAGGGCACTGTGCTTGTTTTTTACCAGGCTGTGGATGGTGATTCATCACTGGGACAAAGCAGAAATTTCCTAAGATTATAAAAGCAGAATAAGTTATTTCTTACATTTATTTCATTAAATTACATTTCCTAATGCTTATAATTTTGCAATACTGCTAACCTACTATATTTTGCTGTTTTCCAGGCCAAGTTGTTTTCTTTGTTGTGTTTCCTTTTTTTTTTTGACAGCCATCTTCTGATGATGGTGTATTGTCTTTAGAGGTTTTTGTGTTCTAGTCAGGTAGCATAGTCTGGATAGAGGTCTGCTGTTTTCCATGCTTGGTTGTTTTGCTTGTTGAACGTCCTGTGTTTCTGGCAGCCATCTTCTGCTGATGGTGTCTTGTTTTCTCTGTTAAGTGAGAGTAACAGGGTTACCTGACTTTCTCTTGCATGATTGATTGGTTGAAAGAGCAGGGGCTAGCAGGACTGGGTAGTAATTCAAGCTTCTAGATTCTTCCATCTTTTCTGGTATTTAAACCCTGTGTCTCCAGGGTGCTCTGCTTGTTTTTTACCAGGCTGTGGAGTGGTGATTCATCACTGGGACAAAGCAGAAATTTGCTAAGACTCCAATAGCGGAATATGTTGTTTCTTACATTTAATTCATTGAATTGCACTTCTTAATGCTGATATTTGTGTTATACAGCTAATCTACTACATTTTGCACTATTATAAAGCCTTTTTGTACTGTTTTACTGCATTTGTGTGCTGTTTTATACTGTTTTAACTGTATTTTTCATTGCTAAATACTGTTTCAGTACTGTAATTACATTTTTACTGAATTACTTAACTGTAAACTGCTTTTTCATACTGAGAGCTGTATTTTCTGTTTGTGAGTATTCTATCTGTGCTTTTCTGTGCATTTTTTGTGAGGTTTATGTGTTCTTGCAAGTAGCATAGTCTGGATATTGGCCTGCTGTTATCCAGGTCTGGTTGATTTGTGTGTTGAGTTTCCTGTGTTTCAGGAAGCCATCTTCTGCTGATGGTGTCTTGTCTTTTCTGTTAAGTGAGAGTAACAGGGTTGCCTGACTTTCTCTAGCATAAGTGATTGATTGAAAGAGCAGGAGCTTGCAGGACTGGGTAGTAATTCGAGCTTCTATATTCTTCCATATTTTCTGTTAATTAAACCCTGTGTATGGAGGGTGCTGCACTTGTTTTTTACCAGGCTGTGCAGTGGTGATTCATCACATGGGAAAAGTAGAAATTCCCTAAGATTCCAAGAGCAGAATACGTTATTTCTTACATTTAATATATTGAATTGCTCTTCCTAATGCTTATAAATGTGCTATACACTTAATCTACTACATTTCACACTATTATAAAGCTTTTTTACTGTTTCCCTGCATTTCTGTACTGTTTTATACTGTTTTAACTGTATTTTTCATTGCTAGATAGTGTTTTATTACTGTAATTGCATTTTTACTGAATTACTTAAGTGTAAACTGCTTTTGCATACTGAAAGCTGTATTTGCTGTTTGGGAGTGTTTTATCTGTGCTTTTCTGTCCATTTTTGTGAGGTTTCTATGTTATAGTTTTGTAGCATATTCTAGATAGAGGCCTGCTGTTATCCAGACCTAGTTGTTTTGCTTGTTGTGTTTCCTGTGTTTTTGGCAGCCATTTTCTCCTGATGTTGTCTTGTCTTTTCTGTTACGTGAGAGTAACAGGGTTGCCTGACCTGCTGTAGCATGAGTGATTGGTTGAAAGAGCAGGGGCTAGAAGGACTGGGTAGTAATTCAAACTTCTAGATTCTTCCATCTTTTCTGGTTTTTAAACCCCATGTCTGCAGGGCACTGTGCTTGTTTTTTTTACCAGGCTGTGGATGGTGATTCATTACTGGGACAAAGCAGAAATTTCCTAAGATTATAAGAGCAGAATAAGTTATTTCTTACATTTATTTCATTGAAATGCATTTCCTAATGCTTATAATTTTGCAATACTGCTAACCTACTACAGTTTGCTGTTTTCCAGGCCTAGTTGTTTTCTTTGTTGTGTTTCCTTTTTTTTTTTGACAGCCATCTTCTGCTGATGGTGTCTTGTCTTCTCTGTTACATGAGAGTAACATGGTTGCCTGACCTTCTCTAGCATGAGTGATTGGTTGATAGAGCAGGGGCTAGCAGGACTGTGTAGTAATTCTAGCTTCTAGAGTCTTCCATCTTTTCTCATATTTAAATGCTGTGTCTGCAGGGGGTTGTGCTTTTTTTATCAGGCTGTTGAGTGGTGTTCATCACTGGGACAATGCAGAAATTCACTAAGATTCCAAGAGCAGAATAAGTTATTTCTTACATTTATTTCAATGAATTGCACTTCCTAATGCATATAATTGGGCTATATAGATAATCTGCTGCATTTTATTCTGTTATAAAGCTTTTTTACTGTTTCACTGCATTTGCATACTTTTTATACTGTTTTAACTGTATTTTTCATTGCCAAATAGTGTTTTTTTACTGCAATTGCATTTTACTGAATCACTTAACTGTAAACTGCTTTTGCATAAAAAAAGCTTTATTTTCTGTTTGTGAGTGTTTTTATCTTTGCTTTTCTGTGCATTTTTTTGTGAGGTTTCTATATTCTAGTCAGGTAGCAACATCTACATAGAGACCTGCTTTTATCCATGCCTAGTTGTTTTGTTTGTTGAGTTTCCTGTGTTTTTGGCAGCCATCTTCTGCTGATGTTGTTTTGCCTTTCTGTTACGGGACAGTGATAGGGTTGCCTGACCTTCTCAAGCATGAGTGATTGGTAGAAAGAGCAGGGGCTTGAAGGACTGGGTAGTAATTCGAACTTCTAGATTGTTCTATCTTTTCTGTTATTTAAACCCTGTGTCTTCAGGGCACTGTGCTTGTTTTTTACCAGGCTGTGGAGTGGTGATTCATCACTGGGACAAGGCAGAAATTCCCTAAGACTCCAAGAGCAGAATATGTTATTTCTCACATTTTTAATTGCACTTCTTAATGCTTATAATTATGCTATACAGCTAATCTACTACATTTTGCACTATTATAAACTTTTTTTACTGTTACACTGCATTTGTGGACTGTTTTATACTGTTAGCTATATTCTGCATTGCTAGATAGTGTTTCAGTACTGTAATTGCATTTTTACTGAATTACTATACTGTGAACTGCTTTTTTCTGTTTGTGAGTGCTCTATCTGTGCTTTTCTGTGCCTTTTTTGAGGTTTCTGTGTTCTAGTCAGGTAGCATAGTCTGGAGAGAGGCCTGCTGTTATCCAGGCCTTGTTGTTTTGTTTGTTGAGTTTCCTGTGTTTCTGACAGCCATCTTCTGCTGATGGTATGTTTTCTTCTTTGTTAAGTGAGAGTAAAAGGGTTGGCTGACCTTCTCTAGCACAAGTGATTGGTTGAAAGAGCAGGTGATAGCAGGACTTTGTAGTAATTCAAGGTTCTTGACTCTTCCATCTTTTCTGATATTTAAACCCTGTGCCTGCAGTGGGAGGTGCTTTTTTTCCAGGTTGTGGAGTGGTGATTCAGCACTGGGACAAAATAGAAATTTCCTACGATTCCAAGAGTAGAACAAGATATTTCTTACATTTATTTCATTGAATTGCACTTCCTAATGCTTATAATTGTGTTATACAGCTAATCTACTACATGTTGCACTGTTATAAAGTTTTTTTCACTGTTTCACTGCATTTGTGTACTGTTTTACACTGTTTTAAATGTAATTTTCATTGTTAGTGTTTCATTACTGTAATTGGATTTTTACTGAATTACTTGACTGTAAACTGCTTTTTTCATACTGAGAGTTGTATTTTCTGTTTGTGACTGCTCTATCTGTGCTTTTCTATGCATTTTTTTGAAGTTTCTGTGTTCTAGTCAGGTAGCATAGTCTAGATAGAGGCCGGCTGTTATCCAGACCTAGTTGTTTTGTTTGTGAGTTTTCTGTGTTTTTGGCAGCTATGTTCTGTTCATGGTGTCTTGTCTTCTCTGTTAAGTGAGAGTAATTTGGTTTCCTGACCTTCTGTAGCATGAGTGATTGGTTGAAAGGGCAGGGGCTAGCAAGACTGGGTAGTAGTTCTAGGTTCTAGATTATTCCATCTTTTCTGGTATTTAAACCCTGTGTCTGCAGGGGGTTGTGCTTTTTTACCAGGCTGTGGAGGGGTGCTTCATCACTGGGACAAAGCAGAAATTCCCTAAGATTCCAAGAGCAGAATAAGTTATTTCTTACATTTATTTAATTGAATTGCACTTCCTAATGCTTATAATTGTGCTATACAGGTAATCTGCTATATTTTGCATATATAATGCTTTTTTTACTGTGTCACTGTATTTGTGTTTTTCTTATATTGTTTTAACTGTATTTTTCATTGCTGAATAGTGTTGTATTACTGTAATTGCATTTTTACTGAATTACTTAACTGTAAACTGCTTTTGCATAGTGAAAGTAGTATTTTCTGTTTATGAGTGCTTTATCTGTGCTTTTCTATGCATTTTTTGTGAGGTTTCTATGTTCTAATCAGGTAGCATAGTCTAGATAGAGGCCTGCTGTTATCCAGGCATAGTTGTTTTGTTTGTTGAATTTCCTGTGTTTTTGGCTGCCATTTTCTGCTGATGGTGTTTTGTCTTTTCTGTTAAATTAGAGTAACAGAGTTTTCTGACCTTCTCTAGCATGAGTGATTGAAAGAGCAGGGGATAGCAGGACTGTCTAGTAATTCAAGCTTCTAGATTCACCATCTTTTATGGTATTTAAACCCTGTGTCTGCAGGGGGCTGTGCTTGTTTTTTATCACGCTGTGGAGTGGTGATTCATCATTGGGATAAGGAAATAATTCCGTAAGACTCCCAGAGCAGAATAAGTTATTTCTTACATTTATTTCATTGAATTGCACTTTTTCACGCTTGTAATTGTGCTATACAGCTAATCTACAACATTTTGCACTGTTATAAAGCTTGTTTACTGTTTCACTGCATTTGTGTACTGTTTATAAGGTTTTTACTGAATTTTTGCATTGCTGCATAGAATACTGTAATTGCATTTTTACTTTGTTGCTTAACTATAAACAGTTTTGCATACTGATGGTTGTATTTTTTGTTTGTGAGTGCTCTATCTGTGCTTTTCTGTACATTTTTTGTGATGTTTCTGTGTTCTAGTAAGTTAACATAGTCTGGATATAGGCCTGCTATTATACAGGCCTGGAATTTTTGTTGGTTTCCTGTGTTTCTAGCGGCCATCTTCTACTGATGGTGCCTTGTCTTCTCTGTTAAGTGAGAGTAACAGGATTGCCTGACCTTCTCCAGCATGAGTGATTGGTTGGAAGAGCAGGGGCTAGCATAACTGGGTAGATTCTTCCATCTTTTCTAGTATTTAACCCTGTGTCTGCAGGGTGCTGTGCTTGTTTTTTACCAGGCTGTGGAGTGGAGATTCATCACTAGGACAAAGCAGAAATTCCCTAAGACTCCAAGAGCAGAATAAGTTATTTCTGGGTCTATATTAGAACATCAAAGTTTCAAAACTTTGAATGTTCTAATATCAAACCCTATTCAGCGAAAGCTGAAAATATAGAAGCAACAGAAAACTCAATATTTTCCTAGGGAAAGAATTTGGTTGTCCATTTCTGTTGCTTCGGTATTTTCAGTGCTGTGGTGAAAAGTTACGGGTCGGGTTCAGGTAAGTGTGCGATTGAGTGCAGGTTAGGGTAGATAGGGTTAGGGTGCGGGTCAGGTAAGTGTGCGATTGTGTGGACTTGAGGGTTATGGCAGGGATGGTGAGTTAGGGTTAGGGTGTGGGTGAGGTGAGTTTGCGATAATGATGGACCTTAGGGTTAGGGTTTAGGTTAAGGTAAGTGGATAGTTAGTAGTGTGTTTACAGTTTAGTGTAGGGTTAGGTGTAAGATTTTAGGTGTATGTGTATGGATTGCAGTTTGTTTGGTGTGCTTGTGTTTTGTGTATGTGTTTTGGAACAGCAAATTTTTTCCCTAGGAAAAAAATCACTGTTCTGTATGTTTGATGTTTTCAGCTTTCACTGAATAGGGTTTGATATTAGAACAGTCAAAGTATTGAAACTTCAATATTCTAATATAGACCCATTATTTCTTACATTTATTTCATTGAATTGTACTTCTTAATGCTTATAGCTGTGTTATACAGCTTATATACCACATTGTGCACTGTTATAAACTTTATTTACTGCTTCACTGAATTTGTGTACTGTTTTATACTGTTTTAAATGTATTTTTCATTGCTATATAGTGTTTCATTACTGTAATTGCATTTTACTGAATTATTTGACTGTAAACTGCTTTTTCATACTGAGAGTTGTATTTTCTGTTTATGATTGCTCTATCTGTGCTTTTCTGTGCATTTTTGTGAGTTTTCTGTGTTCTAGTCAGGCAGCATAGTCCAGATAAAAGCCTGTTGTTATCCAGGCCTAGTTGTTTTGTTTGAGTTTCCTATGTTTTTGCCAGCCATCTTCTGCTGATGGTGCCTTGTCTTTTCTGTTAAGTGAGAGCAACATGGTTGCCTGACCTTTTCTAGCATGAGTGATTGGTTGATAGAGCAGGGGTTATCAGGACAGGGTAGTAATTCAAGCCTCTAGAGTCTTCCATCTTTTCTCGTATTTAAATGCTGTGTCTGCAGGGGTTGTGCTTTTTTTACCAGGCTGTGGAGTGGTGTTTCATCACTGGGACAAAGCAGAAAGTCCCTAAGATTCCAAGAGTAGAATAAGTTATTTATTACACGTATTTCATTGAATTGCACTTCCTAATGCTTATAATTGGGCTATATAGCTAATCTACTACATTTTGCACTGTTATAAAGCTTTTTGTACTGTTTCACTGCATTTGTGTCCTTTTTTATACTATTTTAACTGTATGTTTCATTGCTAAATAGTGTTTTATTACTGTAATTGCATTTTTACTGAATCACTTAACTGTAAACTGCTTTTGCATACTGAAAGTCTTATTTTTTTGTTTTTGAGTGCTTTATCTGTGCTTTTCTGTGCATTTTTGTGATGGTTATACGTTCTAGTCGTGTAGCATAGTCTAGATAGAGGCCTGCTGTTATCCAGGCCTTGTTTTGTTTATTGAGTTTCCTGTGTTTTGGCAGCCATTTTCTGCTGATGATGTCTTGTCTTTTCTGTTAAGTGAGAGTAACATGATTGCCTGACCTTCTCTAGAATGAGTGATTGGTTGAAAGAGCAGGTGTTAGCAGGAGTGTGTAGCAATTCAAGGTTCTTGATTCTTCCACCTTTTCTGATATTTAAACCCTGTGTCGGCAGTGGGAGGTGCTTTTTTTCCAGGCTGTGGAGTGGTGACTCAGCACAGGGAAAAAGCAGAAAGTCCCTAAGATTCCAAGAGCAGAAAAAGTTATTTTGAACATTTATTTCTTTGAATTGCATTTCTTAATGCTTATAATTGTGCTATACTGCTACTCTACTACATTCTGCACTGTTATAAACATTTTTTACTGTTTCACTGCATTTGGGCTGTTTTATGGTGTTTTAACTTTAGTTTTTATTGCTAGTGTTTTAGTACTATAATTGCATTTTTACTGAATTACTTAACTGTAAACTTCTTTTTTCACACTGAGAGTTGTATTTTCTGTTTGTGAGTGCTTTATCTGTGCTTTTCTATGCATTTTTGTGAGGTTTATGTGTTCTTGTCAGGTAGCATAGTCTGGATAGAGGTCTGCTGTTATTCAGGCCTGGTTGTTTTGTTTGTTGAGTTTCCTGTGTTTTTGGCAGCCATCTTCTGCTGATTGTGTCTTTTCTTCTTTGTTAAGTGAGAGTAACAGGGTTGGCTGACCTTCTCTAGCACAAATGATTGGTTGAACGAGCAGGTGATAGCAGGACTTTGTAGTAATTCAGGGTTCTTGATTCTTCCATCTTTTCTGATATTTAAACCCTGTGTCTGCAGCAGGAGGTGCTTCTTTCCAGGCTGTGGAGTTGTGATTCAGCACTGGGACAAAGCAAAAAGTCCCTAAGATTCCAAGAGCAGGACAAGATATTTCTTACTTTTATTTCATTGAATTGCACTTCCTAATGCTTATAATTGTGCTATACAGCTAATCTGCTACATTTTGCACTGTTATAAAATTTTTATTCACTGTTTCACTGCATTTGTGTACTGTTTTACATTGTTTTAAATGTATTTTTCATTGCTAGATAGTGTTTCATTACTGTAATTGCATTTTTACTGAATTACTTGACTATAAACTGCTTTTTCATACTGAGAGTTGTATTGTCTGTTTGTGAGTACTCTATCTGTGCTTTCCTGTGCATTTTTGTGAGGTTTCTGTGTTCTAGTCAGGTAGCATAGTTTAGATTGAGGCCTGCTGTTATCCAGGCCTAGTTGTTTTGTTTGTGAGTTTCCTGTGCTTTTGGCAGCCATCTTCTGCTGATGGTGTCTTGTCTTCACTGTTAAGTGAGAGTAACTTGGTTGCCTGACCTTCTCTAGCATGAGTGATTGGTTGAAAGAGCAGGGGCTTGCAGGACTGGGTAGTAATTTCAGCTTCTAGATTCTTCCATCTTTTCTGGTATTTAAACTCTATGTCTGCAAGGGGTTGTGCTTTTTTACCAGGCTGTGGAGGGGTGCTTCATCACTGGGACAAAGCAGAAATTCTCTAAGATTCTAAGAGCAGAATAAGTTATTTCTTACATTTATTTCATTGAATTGCACTTCCTAATGCTTATAATTGTGCTATACAGCTAAGCTGCTACATTTTGTTTTGTTATAAAGCTTTTTTTACTGTGTCACTGAATTTGTGTTTTTTATACTGTTTTAACTGTATTTTTCATTGCTAAATAGTGTTTTATTACTGTAATTACATTTTTACCGGATTACGTAACTTTAAACTGCTTTTGCATAGTGAAAGTCATATTTTCTGTTTGTGAGTGCTTTATCTGTGCTTTTCTGTGCATTTCTGTGAGGTTTCTATGTTCTAATCAGGTAGCATTGTCTAGATAGAGGCCTGCTGTTATCCAGGCCTAGTTGCTTTGTTTGTTGAATTTCCTGTGTTTTTGGCCGCCATTTTCTGCTGATGATGCTCCGTCTTTTCTGTTAAGTGAGAGTAACTAGCATGAGTGATTGGTTGAAAGAGCAGGGGCTAACAGGACTGTCTAGTAATTTAAGCTTCTAGATTCACTTTCTTTTATGGTATTTAAACTCTGTGTCTGCAGGGGGCTGTGCTTGTTTTTTATCAGGCTGTGGAATAGTGATTCATCACTGGGATAAGGAAGAAATTCCTTAAGACTCCAAGAGCAGAATAAATTATTTCTTCAATTTATTTCATTGAATTGCACTTTTTCATGCTTATAATTGTGCTATACAGCTAATATATTACATTTTGCACTGTTATAAAGCCTTTTTACTGTTTCACTGCATTTGTGTACTGTTTTATATGGTTTTTACTGTATTTTTTCATTGCTAGTGTTTTATTACTGTAATTGCATTTGTACTGAATTACTTAACTGTAAACTGCTTTTTCATACTGAGAGTTGTATTTTCTGTTTGTGAGTGCTCTATCTGTGTTTTTCTGTACATTTTCTCTGAGATTTCTATATTGTAGTGAGGTACCATAGTCTGGACAGCGGCCTGCTGTTATCCAGACCTGGAATTTTTGTTTGTTGGTTTCCTGTGTTTCTAGCAACAATCGTCTGCTGATGGTGTCTTGTCTCCTCTGTTAAGTGAGAGTAACAGGGTTGCCTGACCTTCTCTAGCATGAGTAATTGTTTGAAAGACCAGGGGCTTGCAGGACTGGGTAGTAATTTCAGCTTCTAGATTCTTCCATCTTTTCTGGTATTTAAACCCTAGGTCTGCAGGGTGCTGTGTTTGTTTTTTCTAAGCTGTGGAGTGGAGATTCATCACTAGGGCAAAGCAGAAATTCCCTAAGACTCCAAGACCAATTTATTTCATTGAATTGCACTTGTTAATGCTTATAATTGTGCTATACAGCTAATATACTACATTTTGCACTGTTATGATTTTTTTTTACTGTTTCACTGCATTTGTGTTCTGTTTTATACTGTTGTAAATATATTTTTCATTGCTAGATAGTGTTTCATTACTGTAATTGCATTTTACTGAATTACTTGAGTATACACTGATTTTTCATACTGGGAGTTGTATTTTCTGTTTGTGAGTGCTCTGTCTGTGCTTTGATGTGCATTATTGTGAGTTTTCTGTGTTCTAGTTTGGCAGCATAGTCTAGATAGAAGCCTGTTGTTATCCAGGCCTAGTTGTTTTGTTTGTTGAGTTTCCTGTGTTTTTAGCAGCTATCTTCTGCTGATGGTGTCTTGTTTTATCAATTAAGTGAGAGTAACATGGTTGCCTGACCTTCTCTAGCATGAGTGATTGGTTGATAGAGCAGGGGCTAGCAGGACTGTGTAGTAGTTCTAGCTTCTAGATTATTTTGTCTTTTCTGGTATTTGAACCCTGTGTCTGCAGGGAGTGGTGCTTTTTTACCAGGTTGTGGAGTGGTGATTCATCATTGGGATAAGGAAGAAATTCCTTAAGACTCCAAGAGCGGAATAAGTTATTTCTTACATTTATTTCATTGAATTGCACTTCTTCACGCTTACAATTATGCTATACAGCTAATCTACTACAGTTTGCACTGTTATAAAGCTTGTTTACTGTTTCACTGCATTTGTGTACTGTTTTATATGGTTTTTACTGTATTTTTTCATTTCTAGATAGCCTTTTATTACTCTAATTGACTTTTTACTGAATTATTTATCTGTAAACTGGAAGGAAGCACACAAGGTCGCAGAACATGCCAAAGTTTAATGTCACAGAAATAAATGCTGACAACACTCCACATACATTTTTGTTCACAGGAACTTCATCAGAATAAATAATGTAACAGCTAGAGCCCCTTAAATAATTCCACCAATCATAAAATGTCCAATAAAACAACAGAATGAAATTTTAAAACAATCGCACAACACATTGCCACCTAATGAAAAATTATAATTACAATCCCTAAAAACTTGTTCTTATAATAATATCTAAAACCTACACATCCCTTAACAAATATAAGAAACATCTAAATATGAAGTAATAAATGGTAAATAATAATTAAATCATCAAATTTTCATAAAATGTAAGTAAGTATTGTATATTATAACTTTGCAGATCTAAGTTTAAGTAGAGGTGCTATTGAGAGTTTTTCATTTAGACCGGGGGAACTGCCTGCATCTAGCGTAATCTGCCATAATAGTTCCCTATACTCTAAAATATTCTCCCAGGCACCCCCCCCTCACATCAGTTGTAGCCACCTCTAAAACAAAAAAACACATAAGATGCCATTGGGCAATCTATAGAATGTTTATACAATGCATTGTTAACATTTCCTTTCCTAACATCATTAATATGCTCATATATGCATCTCTTTAATTTTTGCTCTGTTTTGCCCACATAAAAGGCATTGCATGTCTTACAAATAACCAAGTATACTAGGCCACTGGTATTACAGTTACTGGAACTTTTACCATAAATCCATTTATTCCTACTTTCTAAAAAGACCCGATCAGTGTTAAAAAATAAAAGCACATTGTGTGCATGATCCACATTTATATGTGCCTTTCCTCTTTGTAGATTTACCAGCCTCCAATGGCCCTCCCCTCTCAAACAAATCCATCAAATTTTTTCCCCTCTTATAACTAATCTTCAGGAGTCCCTTGTTGATACCCTTAAGATCAGTGAGGGGAAATAAATTTGTTCCATTCCTTAGCTATCACATCTACTACCCCTGTACATGTTAGGGGCTGCCATAGCTTTGCTCCACCAGCATTTGTTGGAGACTGAAGGACCACCTCAGGCACCAGAAGAGGAGCAGAGTGTTCAGACCTAGGGTAACCTACCAGGGGCTACATGATCTGGAGATAGTAGAGCGTTACAGGGTGGACAGGGACATCCAACAGCAACTTGTGGAGCTGTGCCGGCCACTCCTCAGAGCCAGAACAAACAGAGGGGAACCCATTCCAGTGGATACAAAGGTATGTGTAAGCCTGAGAATACTAGCTACAGGTACCTTTCAAAGACCAACTGGGGATATCATGGGGATCTCACAGGCATCAACATCCAGAGTACTACACCAGTTCCTGGATGCCATGTTACCACATTCCAATGAGCACATATACTTCCTCTGAATGCAGGAGGAGTTGGCCAGCAATATGCATCTTTTCCATCATGTGGCAGAATACCCGGAGGTACTGGGTGCAATAGACTGCACGCACATACACATCAAGTCACCAGCCGGTGAGCAGGGTAGGCGCTACATAAACCACAAGGGATACCCCTCCATCAACTGCCAGGTCATGTGCAATGCCCAGGGCATTATCGTGGATGTGTGTACTGGCAGCCCTGAAAGCTATTACGACTCCCACATCTGGCATGCCTCACAGCTGTATCAATTATTTGCCAGGGGGTACATCCCAAATGGCCACCTGGTGGGGGATGCTGGCTATGCACTGGAACCGGGGATGATGACTCCCATCAGAAATGCACACACACCCATGCAGGAATGCCATGATGAGGCACATGCAAAAACCAGAATCATCATAGAGCATGTGTTTGGGATGCTGAAATCATGGTTCCATTGCTTGAACATATCTGGTGGAGTCTTGCAGTACTCTCCAGGCACGTGTGCTCACATCTTCATAGGGTGTGCCATGCTACACAATATGGTCCTGCAGAAACAGCTGCAGCAGAGACAGAATGGTGAAGGCCCTCATGGCCCACCAGCATTGCCAAGGGACAGGCACAGAGGTACTCAGACCACGAACACCCTGAGCCAGCCCCAGTAGGCAGACGGAGGCATGCCCAGTATGCCCATGCCTTGGCAAAGAAGGAACATATAGCACACACACTGACAGTGTAGGCACCTAGGGACTGACACCTTTCTCCACCTGCACACACAGTAAAAATGGATGGCATACACATAGGACTACCTGTAAATTGTCATGTATAGGCAGTGTACTGTGTGCATTCAACATAGGCAGCCCTCAACTATTGCACACACAACTGCCATTGGCACAATGTAAGTCAACACCTGAACAGTAAATTAAGCTATCAGCATATGCAGATACTGTATGTATAGATTCATAGGTAGGTACTTGGCCAACTACCAGAGGCCATTCATAAGCCCAGTCAAAGTGTGTCAGCTTTTGCCACCCCATTGATTCATTAACTGTCCCTCTGTGGAGCAGAGCCAACGGCGGGATCCCTGGGGTGCATCTACAGTTCCCCATCCACTCTTCAAGGTTTGTCTTGCAGAGTGTTAGTGAGGCGCTCTGTATAATGTAGTTAGGGATGTTGTTCCAAAGTATGGGGAGTGTCTGTGACAGAAATCAGACCCTCCAGCATCTTCCAGTAATTGTTGTGGCAAGGTTCAGCTCACTACAGTGTGTGGCTCACAGTGACATGGATTCCCATAGGTGGAGCATATCCATCAAGCCTGAATTCGACATGGCTGTGTTGGCCAGCAGAGATCATCTCCGGGTAAATGAGATGCCACTGAGTAAATCAGGAGTTTATTCAGTCTGGCTGCATAGGCTTATGCTGGAGGCCAGTATTTCCCTTGGCGAGGTACATTTGTGGACCTCCCAGCTGTTGAAAGTATCTTCTGAGGTACATCCCACATGGATTATTATACCCTATGATGGGACTGAAGAGTGATGAGTAAAGGGGCACTATAACTCCCGTATGTCTTGATGGGAATATTTTAGTAATCAGTTGGCCTACATAGAAGGATGTCTTAACTACTGTGGAGATATGATTGCCAAAGGGGAGATCACTATCTACCTTAGTCCCCAGATTCCCCATTACCTTGTCCGTATTAAAGTGACTGCCACTTATGTGTTAATATGTGGGTGCTTAATATTCCACAATGGAATAACTATGCAGTTAGTGGCACTTGGCTGGAGGCCGTGACGTTGACACCCTGTGACGTTCTCTGTGAGGCCCCTTGAGGGATGTCTGTGTCAGCTGGACTATCAATCATGGCTCCCAGTTCGCAGTCATTGCCAAACATGGTCTGCTGTAGTCTACTTGTGTTTGCCTGTACTACTGAGACGTATATACCAAACAGTAGGGCTCCCAGGACTGAGTCCTGTGGGACACCAGTCATGACTGGTCAAGAGTTGGACCTGGAGACCGCTAGTCATACCATGTGGATTCTGTGTGTAAGCCCATTGGCAACCCAATCTGTGATGTATGGGTGTATGTACAGGCTGGTGTGTTTATCAATAATACCTGAGTGGGGCATGGTGTCAAAAGCCTTGGCGAGGTCCAGGTAGTATGTGTGAACCACCTCCTCCATCATTTAACGTCTTTGTGACTGTATGTAAGACATCAAACAGGTTCAGTAGGCATGAACTGCACTCAACCAAGCTGACCTGGGTTGGGTCATGTGTTCGGAGGTTACCAATGTCTTTGTTAATGAGTGCCATGAGGATGCGAACCATACCATTGCAGACCAGGCTAGTCAGGTGTATGGGGTGGTAGTTACCATGGTCAGTTTCGATTCCACCTTGATGGAGTGGAATAACCATTGCCACGTACCATTGTATGGGCATGAAGCCTGTGGAAAGGCTGAGGCTGGAAAGCTTAATTAGGTGGGGGTTCAGGTTGTCTTGTACAGTTTGCAAGATGCAGTCTGGGACAGCATCTGCCACCACTAACACTGTGTTCTGCTGTTAGAGAGGGCCATTTCCACCTGTGTGTCTCTGATATGTGGGATACTGTACCTTTCGGGTAGTGTTGTGGGCTCTTTAGGGGGTGAAGTAGGCATTGAATGTATCTGCAAGGATGTTGGTGATATCGGTAGGGCCAGCATATTTTGTGCTATATTTCACTGGCACAGTGCAAATCTGTGTGTCACCACTTAGATCCTTGACATATCCAAAGAAGGCTTTGTGGTTATCTTTCAAATCCTTGCGTATTCTCCTGCTGATGTTAGCCTTGGATGATGTCGTGAGGGACCTACGTATCATACTAATAGTAGTCATGGATGTCTGCCTTTTGTGGGATTTGCTGTTTGTCTGGAATACTGTCCTACTTCTGTAGTATAGCCTGTTTATTGCAGAGGCCCACCAGACTGGTGTCCTTGTCTAGGAGGAGTGAGTCTTGGTTTACCAGTGATGGCACGATCCATACATCCATGCAGGTGCTTATAGATTGCATTTGTAAATCTGTCTGTATCTTGAGCAGTGTTTCCCTTTAGTGTGGGGGCTGTGAAACCTCCCACCCCTTTCACTAGTAGTGTAAATTTAGCTGTAGGAAAGGTATACACTGTGGTATCTGTGGGTGGGGGAGATGCTTGGGTGTGGAAACAGTGAATAGTGCATGGTCAGATCTAACCAGTGACCGGTTAACCTCCGCTGTGGTGCACCTGTTGCCCATGTTGGTGATGACCACTTCTAGTAGTTTCCACCCCTTGTTAGGGAGGTTACCACCTGATACAGGGCATATGAGGTGATAAATTCCAGGAAGCGCTGGGCTTGGAACTGAGTACTGGAGTAAGTTTCCCAGTTAATGGTATGGTAGTTGACATTGACCAATGCCAGAGTGTGCGTTAGGACTGGCATGTTCTCCACTGTCTCCAGGTAGGTGGAGTGGTGGTCCTGGGTCATGGAGGGTGATCTGTAGCAGGCCACAGTTTACATTGGAGTTGTGGCTGATGTTAGCTGCACATGGATGATCTCAGAGGTATCATGCTGCCCCACTAACCTGGAGGTGTAGGTATCCCTGATGAATATGAATACAGCCCCTCCATGTCTGTGTCAGTCCATGTTCTGTGGCTGAAATGTGTGGTATGGGTTGTAGTCTGGTAGTGCTGGTGTGCTCTTGGGAGTCTTAAGACAGATCTCAGTTACTGCACAGATGTTGATGTTGCCCATCCTGAGGAGTGCTGTGAGTGCATGCATATTGTGATCACAGCCTCTGGTGTTGAGTAGCATAACCCTCATTGAATCTGCTATTGTGCCATTTATGGAGCTGGTATTCACCTTTGAGACTCTCCTACATAAGGCACCATGGGGGCACCAATAGCCCTGGCAAGTATTCCAAAGCCTAAGGCTGACACATAAGCCGGTATGGTATTGTTGCATGCATGTTTTCCATCTGTACTTGTTTTACATCTCTCCTGTAGGTAACCTACTGGTAAGCAATAGAAAGCCTTAAACTTATACAAGTTTTCTAGCTTCCAAGCTAGGCTTTTGGAGTGACTAAGTATCAGTGTTCTGCATGTTCTTGCTGTACTTAACTGTTTCCTGACTACATGATGATTTCTCAGTGTATATTGCGATCTGAAGGCCTGTTTATTCACATATTATGGCTGTGATGGCCTGCACTTTAGAGGTTCACAGCCTACTATCTATCTGCCCAAGGGCAATTAGAAGCATAGCTACAGTGTGTTGGCTTTCTCCACACCATTGATGAAGTAACTGAGCCTCTGTCAAGCATAGCCAATGAAGCAATTCCAGACAGAGTTGCTGGAAGCTCTTGATGACGGGTTGTGGAGGGTGATAGGGGCACTTAGTAATCTAAAGAGGGCATGTTAATGTGACAATTCAACACCATTCAATTCCCCCAACAGGTCTCGCAGCTATCAAACTGGACAGGCTCCCCCACCCCCTGGCTGTATGGTTCTGGGACACATAATCCCAGGGGTGTATATTCTGTTACCCATTCACACAACAAGGTTTCCCTTGAAGTGTGTCAGTGAGGGGCTATGCCTAATGTAGTTAGGAATGTAATGTATTATCTCACAGTACATTTGTTATATGTTATTTCAAGACTACTTGAAGTTCAGTGAGAATGGGGGCCTCCACCCTTTGCTTAGCCTAGCTTGCACATAGAAATCTTCTAAATAGGAAACAGGTGGAAGCAACGTTAATGTCAACAGTGTAATGGTTACAGCATCTGCATAGTATCTGTATATTCAAGGTTCCAATCCCGATAAAGGCAGGGATGTTTGTCATGTTCAAAAGTATACCTTAACCACAGCTTGCATATATAGGTAGTAATCGTCTGTATAATAAACATTCGAAACACCCATATAAACCCATGTGTGCTGGAGAGTGCAGTCAGCAGAGAACGTAATGTTATGTCAGCACATAGTGAGATGTTACTTCACTGACATGTACATATCCTGAGTAGTTAGCGGATGTGGCCGTGTTTGCGCACACAGGTTATACATTACAAAGTTTGTTTAACAGTGTTTAACCTCTACTATAATGTCACACAAACACTTTTAAACATGCTTACAACTGCTTAAATGAGCCTTATTCTGGAGTAAAAAACATTTGTAAAGCATCACAGGTGTTGAACCCTGGACCATGCACACTATAGTCATGGGACTTACCACTAAGCCATCTGACGTGTATACATGTTTTATGGTCTTGAGACTACACCTTATACCATATGCATTTCACTGTAATGATCACAAATGGGACAGTCACTTTGTGTACATATGTACAGTACATTGTAATGTACTGTAGTTTGTGAACCAACACATTCCAGTCTACATATGTATTACTGTTACAAATTAATACGATATATATATATATATATATATATATATATATATATATATATATATATATATATACAATCCCAAAAAACAACGGTGCACGTATCCAGTCCCGGTGCTCAGAAACCAAAAACAAAATACAAAAGTACCAAAACACTTCCAGCACTCAAACAATGAGAAGGCAACACGAGCGAGAGTTTAAGCATTTATTACCAGCACAGTCTGCCCCACAGACCGGTTTCACTTAAAAAAGCATAATCAGTGTATAGCCAATGCATATACATCCTGCTTAAATCATCATACATTTAAAGTGACAAATCAAATTAAATACATTCTCATACATATCAATAATCATTATGCCACACATATACATAACCCTCATTGAAAATATAAAAAACATGTTTAAACTCACATCATTAAACATATCATAAAATGCGGATAATAAGAATCTTGAATGAATATACTTATTAATATATTTAGCCCGCAATAGATATGTCAATAATATATGCTTGTGGCATAACTAAATAAATTTCTAAATAGATATCATATACCAAATACCAAACCTACTATTATTACAAAGAAATAATAATAACCTATATCTAATATACATAGATCTCACTAACAATGGACCATTAACTATCTGTATCATAAACTACCAATGGTCATTAAGACCCGGCTTGAAAAGAGCCCCCAAATTAACTATCCATCTACGCTCCTTGGATGTCAATATGTTATGTCTGGCTACTTCACTATTTGCCATTGTGGTAAGTCTATCAATCCCTACAAAAACAAAATGTGCTGTAGGATGTACCAAAATATGTTTGTACAGAGCACTACGTGTCCTCTTACATTTTATATCACTAATATGAAGGGCAATCCTCTGTTTTAATGTACAAGACGTCTGTCCTACACTGAAATATAGCCATATAGACCACCCAGGAGCTGGTGCATTTAATGAGGATTTTAATATCATATACTTTCCTAGTATTAATGGATGTAAATGAACCTGTCTTGGACATTCATTTAGAATATTTACAGTGACCACAGTATGTGCTACCTTTTATTTTGGGTCCAACTTCCTCTTTAGGGCTAAGCCCTTTCTTAAAAGATGATAAACTTTGCCTTATTGACTTCCCCTTTCTGTATCCAAATTCACATCTAGAATTCAACAAAGTGGAAAAGAATGGATCCATATATAATATATTCCAATATTTGGATATAACTTCTTTAATCTTGGGAGTATTGCTAGCATAAGTTGTAATAAACCTCACACTCTTAATCAAACCCCCTCTAGGATGTGAACTGTCCTGCAACAAAACCCCTCTATCCATTGTCTTAATCACTTTGTATGATTTGTCAATTGTCCCTTTATTATATCCATGGGCCACAAACCTCTGTTTTAAATCAATGGCTTGTCTATCATATTCCTTAATATTCAAACAAATTCTCTTAATCCTTTGGAACTGTGCAACTGGAATATTATTAATGGTATGAGATGGATGACAGCTATGGGCATGAAGAATGGAATTTTTAGAAAAAGGTTTACGATATAATGAGGTAACTATTGTGCCATCAAGCACCTTTGTAACATTAACATCTAAGAAATCAACCGTAAACAAATCAAGTTTACCAATAAATGTAATACCATACTCATTGGCATTCAAATACCTTTTAAAACCATCCCATTCTTGCAAACTGCCATGCCATATGACCCAACAGTCGTCTAAATATCGACGCCACATGACAAGCTGTCTAGAGTATGGAAAACCATCCATATAAATGTATTGTGCCTCTAAGTATCCCATAAATAGGTCAGCATACATGGGGGCAAAAGTAGCCCCCATAGCCATACCTTTAACCTGTAGATACCAATTATTATTGAACTTAAAGACATTATGCTCTAACACCAGCTTTAGTAAAGATAACAAAAAATCCATCTCAGCCTCAGAATAAACACCAGATTGTACCATCCAATAATGGACCCCTTTAATACCCCCTTGATGTGGGATACTGGTGTAAAGGGATTGTACATCCAAAGTTCCCAATAGAGAATCATTAGAAAGCTGCAAATCTTCCATAAGTTGTAAAAATTGTTTAGTATCCCTTATTCTAGCTCTAATTAAAGGCAACAGAGGTTTGAGTTTAAATTCAAGATACTCAGATAATGGTTGAATCACCGAACCTCTACCAGCCACAATGGGCCTACCCGGAGGATTGTATAAAGTTTTATGAATTTTTGGAACTAAATAGAAATATTGAAAAGTGGGACTTTCCACAGTGAGCTGTTCAACTAAATCACCACTAATAATATTCTGCTGTTTTGCATTCAAAAGAAACCTGTCAATAACAGACTTAAACCCATCACTAGGATCCATAGGCAAAGAACAATAAGAAATTGAATCAGTCAACTGTTGTTTAGCCTCCTGTTCATACTGCAATTTATCCCAAATAACTACTGCCCCTCGTTTGTCCGCCCCTGTTACTATTATATTATGATTATCAACAAGGGACTTTAACTCACGACGTTCATTCACCGTCAAGTTATAGGAAGAACAGCTAAAGATATCAGCTTGATTGATTTGTAAGTCTTGTAACACTAACTGTTCAAAAGACCTAACCACACTGTGATATAAAGGTTGAAAATTAGACTTCTTAAACTGAAAGGTAACCCTTTCTTCAGTTGAATACAACCCAGGTTGATGAGCAAAATGATATTTTAAATTTAAATTCCTACAAAATTGTTTAACATCGTTAACTATATCATAATGTGACACAAAAAAGGAAGGCACATAACTAAAACCCTTATTTAACAACTTTAATTCACTTTCTGTGAAGGTGTACTGTGTAAGATTGACAACAATTTGGTTCACATTATTATAATCATCATTATGTTCTATTAGTCCCAATGAAACCGGATCTGTAGGGCCTACCAACTGGCCCGAAACCGCTGTTCCATGCTGTCGCTTCCGATGTTTACGGCCTCCCCTCCTAAAGGGGTTCTAGTTTTTTTAGAAACAGGTGAAACTGACACCAACAAATCCCCTTGCTCAGTCTCAGTATCTGTATTAGAAAAACTGGATGAAATCTCTGATGCACTGGAAGTAGATTTTGGCCTGCGTAAAAGAGACCGTACCCTCTTGCGTTTAGGTCTATTTTGATTAGTATCATCAAAATGCACACCCTTTTTATTCCTTTTCCAAGAAAACACCATATCGTTTTTAAAATCATTAATGTCCCGTTGGTACTTTCGCATTTTGCACCCCTGCAGCTCTTTATCAAACTTGTCCATGTCCACCATAAATTGTGCATTCATTTCTTGATAGTCACTGGACCCAACAAATGCATTGTACGTTCATGACAAGCCTCTAGTTTGACAAACAAATCTGGTAACTGTTTGTCATAATAGTCAACTAATAGTTCAATAAACATATTTGAAGCAACTAATTGTATACCACGCCAGTTTTTCATAAAATCAGCGTCATCACTGCCCAGTCCTGGTTCCAACTGAACCCTAAGGCCACGCGGTATTATCTTAGCTTGTAAATATGCTTTCAACAGTTTGCTATGCCAAACTAGCGAACGTACCTTTTTAGTAATATCCTCTAATTGTTTAAAATGTTGCTTCATGTCCAACTGGCCCAAAGAAGTGGAACGCTCTTCCTCCATAGTAGATCTAGTAAACTCAGAAAAATCATCTTATCAGCAGTCAAATTTTCCATAAATTGTTTAAAATCAGGACGTATTGCCATATCCAAAGTGACTGTGAACAACTCAATCGTGTACACTAACCTCCAACTGAACAGGATAATCCGTTACGTCTCCACAAGCCCAAATTAGGCCCAGCACTGGTAACAGCACTCGAAAATAAACACAATCCCAAAAAACAACGGTGCACGTATCCAGTCCCGGTGCTCAGAAACCAAAACCAAAATACAAAAGTACCAAAACACTTCCAGCACTCAAAAAATGAGAAGGCAACATGAGAGTTTAAGCATTTATTACCAGCACAGTCTGCCCCACAGACCGGTTGAGTTTCCGAGCACCGGGACTGGATACGTGCACCATTGCTTTTTGGGATTGTGTTCATTTTCGAGTGCTGTTACCAGTGTTGGGCCTAATTTGGGCTTGTGGAGACGTAACGGATTATCCTGTTCGGTTGGAGGTTAGAGTACACGATTGAGTTGTTCACAGTCGCTTTGGATATGACAATACATCCTGATTTTAAACAATTTATGGAAAATTTGACTGCTGATAAAGATGATTTTTCTGTGTTTACTAGATCTACTAAGGAGGAAGAGCGTTCCACTTCTTTGGGCCAGTTGGACATGAAGCAACATTTTAAACAATTAGGGGATATTACTAAAAAGGTACGTTCACTAGTTTGGCATAGCAAACTGTTGAAAGCATATTTACAAGCTAAGATAATACCGCGTGGCCTTAGGGTTCAGTTGGAACCAGGATTGGGCAGTGATGACGCTGATTTTATGAAAAAATGGCGTGGTATACAATTAGTTGCTTCAAATATGTTTATTGAACTATTAGTTGACTATTATGACAAACAGTTACCAGATTTGTTTGTCAAACTAGAGGCTTGTCATGAACGTACAAATGCTTTTGTTGGGTCCAGTGACTATCAAGAAATGTATGCACAATTTATGGAGGACATGGACAAGTTTGATAAAGAGCTGCAGGGGCGCAAAATGCAAAAGTACCAACGGGACATTAATGATTTTAAAAACGGTATGGTGTTTTCTTGGAAAAGGAATAAAAAGGGTGTGCGTTTTGATGATAATAGTCAAAATAGACCTAAACACAAGAGGGTACGGCCTATTTTACGCAGGCCAAAATCTACTTCCAGTGCATCAGAGATTTCATCCAGTTTTTCTAATACAGATACTGAGACTGAGCAAGGGGATTTGTTGGTGTCAGTTTCACCTGTTTCTAAAAAAACTAGAACCCCTTTAGAAGGGGAGGCCGTAAACATCGGAAGCGACAGCATGGAACAGCAGTTTCGGGCCAGTTGGTAGGCTCTACAGATCCGGTTTCATTGGGACTAATAGAACATAATGATGATTATAATAATGTGAACCAAATTGTTGTCAATCTTACACAGTACACCTTCACAGAAAGTGAATTAAAGTTGTTAAATAAGGGTCTTAGTTATGTGCCTCCCTTTTTTGTGTCACATTATGATATAGTTAATGATGTTAAACAATTTTGTAGGAATTTAAATTTAAAATATCATTTTGCTCATCAACCTGGGTTGTATTCAACTGAAGAAAGGGTTACCTTTCAGTTTAAGAAGTCTAATTTTCAACCTTTATATCACAGTGTGGTTAGGTCTTTTGAACAGTTAGTGTTACAAGACTTACAAATCAATCAAGCTGATATCTTTAGCTGTTCTTCCTATAACTTGACGGTGGATGAACGTCGTGCGTTAAAGTCCCTTGTTGATAATCATAATATAATAGTAACAGGGGCGGACAAAGGAGGGGCAGTAGTTATTTGGGATAAATTGCAGTATGAACAGGAGGCTAAACAACAGTTGACTGATCCAATTTCTTATTGTTCTTTGCCTATGGATCCTAGTGAGGGTTTAAGTCTGTTATTGACAGGTTTCTTTTGAATGCAAAACAACAGTATATTATTAGTGGTGATTTAGTGGAACAGCTCACTGTGGAAAGTCCCACTTTTCAATATTTCTATTTAGTTCCAAAAATTCATAAAACTTTACACAATCCTCCGGGTAGGCCCATTGTGGCTGGTAGAGGTTCGGTGATTCAACCATTATCTGAGTATCTTGAATTTAAACTCAAACTCCTGTTGCCTTTAATTAGAGCTAGAATAAGGGATACTAAACAATTTTTACAACTTATGGAAGATTTGCAGCTTTCTAATGATTCTCTATTGGGAACTTTGGATGTACAATCCCTTTACACCAGTATCCCACATCAAGGGGGTATTAAAGGGGTCCATTATTGGATGGTACAATCTGGTCTTTACTCTGAGGCTGAGATGCATTTTTTGTTATCTTTACTAAAGCTGGCGTTAGAGCATAATGCTTTTAAGTTCAATAATAATTGGTATCTACAGGTTAAAGGTATGGCTATGGGGGCTACTTTTGCCCCCATATATGCTGACCTATTTATGGGATACTTAGAGGCACAATACATTTATATGGATGGTTTTCCATACTCTAGACAGCTTGTCATGTGGTGTCGATATTTAGTTGACTGTTGGGTCATATGGCATGGCAGTTTGCAAGAATGGGATGGTTTTAAAAGGTATTTGAATGCCAATGAGTATGGTATTACATTTATTGGTAAACTTGATTTGTTTACGGTTGATTTCTTAGATGTTAATGTTACAAAGGTGCTTGATGGCACAATAGTTACCTCATTATATCGTAAACCTTTTTCTAAAATTTCCATTCTTCATGCCCATAGCTGTCATCCATCTCATACCATTAATAATATTCCAGTTGCACAGTTCCAATGGATTAAGATAATTTCTTCGAATATTAAGGAGTATGATAGACAAGCCATTGATTTAAAACAGAGGTTTATGGCCCATGGATATAATAAAGGGACAATTGACAAAGCATACAAGGTGGTTAAGACAATGGATAGAGGGGTTTTGTTGCAGGATGGTACACGTCCTAGAGGGGGTTTGATTAAGAGTGTGAGGTTTATTACAACTTATGGTAGCAATACTCCCAAGATTAAAGAAGTTATATCCAAATATTAGAATATATTATATATGGATCCATTCTTTTCCACTTTGTTGAATTCTAGATGTGAATTTGGATACAGAAAGGGGAAGTCAATACGGCAAAGTTTATCATCTTTTAAGAATGGGCTTAGCCCTAAAGCGGAAGTTGGACCCAAAATAAAAGGCAGCACATACTGTGGTCACTGTAAATATTGTAAATTAATGTCCAAGACAGGTTCATTTACATCCATTAATACTAGGAAAGTATATGATATTAAAAGCCTCATTACATGCACCAGCTCCTGGGTGGTCTATATGGCTATATGTCAGTGTGGGGCATTTCATGTAGGACAGACGTCTTGTACATTAAAACAGAGGACTGCCCTTCATATTAGTGATATAAAATGTAAGAGGACATGTAGTGCTCTGTACAAACATATTTTGGTACATCCTACAGCACATTTTGTTTTTGTAGGGATTGATAGACTTACCACACTGGCTAATAGTGAAGTAGCCAGACATAACATATTGACATCCAAGGAGCGTAGATGGATAGTTAATTTGGGGGCTGTTTTCAAGCGGGGTCTTAATGACCATTGGTAGTTTATGATGCAGATAGTTAGTGGTCCATTGTTAGTGAGATCTATGTATATTAGATATAGGTTATTATTATTTCTTTGTAATAATAGTAGGTTTGGTATTTGGTATATGATATCTATTTTAGAAATTTATTTAGTTATGCCACAAGCATATATTATTGACATATCTATTGCGGGCTAAATATATTAATAAGTATGATCATTCAAGATTCTTATTATCCGCATTTTATGATATGTTTAATGATGTGAGTTTAAACATGTTTTTTATATTTTCAATGAGGGTTATGTATATGTGTGGCATAATGATTATTGATATGTATGAGAATGTATTTAATTTTATTTGTCACATTAAATGTATGATGATTTAAGCAGGACATATATGCGTTGGGTTATACTGATGACGCTTTTTTAAGCAAAACCGGTCTGTGGGGCAGACTGTGCTGATAATAAATGCTTAAACTCTCCTGTTGCCTTCTCATTTTTTGAGTGCTGGAAGTGTTTTGGTTCTTATATATATATATATATATATATATATATATATATATATATATATATATATATATATATCAGTGATGTCTGCACACATATATATATATATATATATATATATATATATATATATATATATATATATATATATATATATATATATATATATATATATATATATATATATATATATTACACAGTTACATCAATAGCCATATATATAAACATCTATGAGCACACTTCGTGACACAGAAGTACTCCAAAGGAAATGGTGTGTACACAAAACACATGCAGCTCTGGTATTATAACAATTAATATTAACCTAATTCACCATAGAAGAGGTGGTTGCTATGTATGTGAAGATTGGGGTGGAGGGGTGAATGATAGGTAATGCAATCATGCATCAAGGAGGGCCTGGGTCAGATAAGTGAACTGGAGCGGTATACATGGAGTATGGGGACAATATAAAAAGGACACAAAACAAGAACCTTTCTCATTCATAATACATCCTATCATGTCACATTGCAATGCCTAATTTCATAAACATATGAACATTAACAGGTATCAGACATATGTAAACCAACTGACTGTCACATTTGTTTTCAGTAGAGAGGAATGCCTGTAGTAAAATGTATATTCTAAACACCATAACATTTGCATGTATCTCAGATGCCTTAGTGGTAAAGTCAGTGAATGTGGTGTTCATGGTCCTGGGTTCAAGACCTGCAAGACTGTTAAGTTATTTTGAGGGCCAGAATAAGGGCTGTTGGATGCAGGTGGATTAAAGCAGTTGTAAGCTGGTTTCCATGGGTTTGCACAATGGTAAGCAGCGCTGAAACACGGTAAACAGAGAAACGCTTCACAGGTTTAACCTTTGCTTCATGTCGTGCAGACCACAGCAAACCTGCTTACAACCACGTAAATGTGAGTTGTTCACACTTTCCCTACCAGTGCCTACTCTGAGAGGTAAAATAATAACACCTTCCAGGATTAGAACACAGAACCATGTACTCCATCCTCAGAGTAACCGAACACTAAGCTACCTGGGATGTACCTATCCCAGTTGTGTATGCAGACTGGTTAAAACACAAAAGGGAGGAATGTGTTGAAATAGGACAACCCGCCATATACTCAGTTAAAGGTGTATGCTCATATATATATATATATATATATATATATATATATATATATACAGAGAGAGAGAGATACATAGAGACATGTCGATATATACAGGTTTTTATATATATGTAGATATATAGATAGGTTAAAAACATCTACACATCTATGGAGGTACAGATAAACGTATGCAATAATATGTATATATATATATATATATATATATATATATATATATATACACATATATATATATACACATACATACATGTCTGTAAGACAGCTTCTGAAGTGTTTATATCTGAGTATAACATGGACCATAGCAATCACACATTCTGCCCCCCCCCCCCAAAGAATATGAACATAACATATGAAGAATATATGCCAATACACTATTACAAATATGTTCTATGGACACAGTCACCAACACAACTGCAATGACTGCAAATATCCATGACAGAAATACACAGACAGCTTTCATTTTGCAAAACTTTATTACATTCTGATGTATTGCAAAAGGATTCAAGGACTAACAGTACCCGCGTGCTATACAGGAAGCATTTAACAGTGCCTTAATGAATCAGCCTGCAATTACCATAGTATTAGTCCACTAAGGGATAGGTGTTCACATAGGGAAAGAACACCCACACACATATAAATGTTGTAGGGGTTCCTACACACCTGCATGTGCTATGTACACCCACCAAAATCTAACCCACAACCAAAATAATTACATCAATACATACTGTCATACCATAACTAATTATTCAACTACTGTACAACATCTGCTGAAACCTTAACATACCTGGACACAGGCACACTAACATGGCCCTATGTGAAATAGTTGCTGCTATACAGTTGAACAACTGCTGATGTAACAGGTTTTGTATGATCTAATCCCGTTTCAGAGGGTTGAAAGGTTCGTACACCAGGAAGTGTTACCGAGCACTGATTATCAGCACAGTATGATACACAGTAACACCAAACTAAATATGTCTAGTAAGCACACTATAAACCCCCTAACATTATATGCATAGCTATGCAGCCTTGAGCTGGTCAAACAACCTGGCCAGACTGAAACATATGCAGAAGTATTAGGTACAGACAAACCCTGCATAAGTAGCAATGTTCAGAAATATAACAGCAGTACTCACATTTAGACCAAATCCTGTAGGCATTACACACAATATATTACTGTTCATCTCCATACAGCTGTTGCAATAGATTCCAAACAACACTTCCACGCTGTCTTCCTCACCAGTAAGGCAAAGGGACAACGCCCAAGTGGAGTACTCAGGTATACTCCACTGTAGCCATGGTATTGGCTAAGGCAGTAGCAGCGCAGCTGATATGCATGTAATTAGCTATGTAGGAACACCAATTGGTCATCGGGATAGCACATGTTACTGATCTGTAACTATAAAAGGTTGCCTTGTTACACATTCATACCATCTGTATCTACCTGTAGGACAGTACAAAACACTGAAAGACAAACTGAAAACGAGTATTATACTAATCAATAACACCTCCGATTACTAAGAAGGTAGGTATAACATGTAGTATGTCTGTGTATGTAGTACCTATTCTGTAAGAATTATATTGTAATCAATGCATATAGTGGAAATAGCTATCTTGTAGTGATATTGTTGAGCAGTAGTAATGCTTGTAGTATTCTATGTGTGTACTGCTGTAGGTCACAAGGCAAACTCCGTATACACCACAATGGATGATATGGGCTTGGAACCTACCAATTTGCTTCCAGCCACTGTCAGTGTCAGGATTGGTCCAACAAGTATGTGCTATAACAGGGGATAGTATATGTCGATATATTGTAACAGTCGACATATGTATGGGTGTATACGTAAGATGAACATGTTAAAGGTGGGCTTACCGTGCAAATATGGTGTGCATTATGGGATATTGTGCCAATAACTGTGTAATGTACAGTATTTTAGGCAGATCTCTATTCTATTCTACATAGCAGTTCTGTTATGTTATGCAAATAGTAGTTACATCTATTGGCAATTACAATACTCAATAACAGGATACATATCATTTGTATTCATCTGACAGTTTAGCAGCATGATAGCAAAGATAACTGGAAGAGCTAGGCAACTATCCATGCAAATAACACATGTAATAACCACCTCTCTAGTATCATTTGCAAGCAATAAGAGCTGTGCATGTGTACATGTTATGCAAATGTGTAGTGACCCTTGTTACTGGGTTGGACCTCTCTAGTATCATTTGCAAGCAATAAGAGCTGTGCATGTGTACATGTTATGCAAATGTGTAGTGACCCTTGTTACAGGGCTGGACCTCTCTAGTATTGTTTGCAAGCAATAAAAGCTGTGCATGTTATGCAAATGTGTAGTGACCCTTGTTATAGGGCTGGGCCAAATTTGTTTATTTATTTATTTAACCAGGAAAGTCCGACTTGGAATGAGCCAATTTTCAGCAGAGGCCCAGGGAGAAACACTCCAGATGCATGTCTTTGTAATGTGAGAGGAAACCGGAGCACCTAGAGGAAATCCACATGAACGCAGGGAAGACATGCATACTCTGCACAGAAGGCACCCCAGCCGAGAATCGAACCGGAGAACCTCTTGCTTGAGGTGACAACGCTACCGCTGTACCATCCATTGGCTATGTGCACACCTACATAGAGTGGATATTGAGCGTATAGACACACTGGTTGAACTACCAGGTTTGTGTAGCCCAACCTCTCATTGCCAGCCTAACAGCTGCTTGCACATACTGTATGTAAGGTAGTGCACAGTACTGGTAATAAAACAGGTTGCATATCATCTTTAATTCCAGTGTAACATCTGCAGTAGGAGTGTAAGATGTAGGAGACAGCTGCCCATTTGTAATAGCCACTTCATAGGCGATGGCCTACACTATCTGATTATATCCTGATCATGTTGATAGTGGCATCAGAGTCTATTGATACATGACTCTGTTTGGAGAGTGGGTGTCTGTGCCCAACATAGCTCATTGTCCTGGTGGATATGTGAGCATATACCCAGAGAAGGAAAAAAAACCTGTAGACACTTGCATCATCTGTAATCAACTAACAGGATGTGATGTGCTCCTCAGAGGAGGATTGCTGCTAAAGGTAGCTACAATGTTTTCGTAATAGCCAGTGTTGTCACGTCCATAACACAAATATTTACATGTGGGCATCACTGTCTAAAAGATATTCATAAGCAATACGTAAACTAAATACAATACTTGGTACTAGTAGTACTGAATGCTCATACAGGCATGTCCACTAGTCAGCTACTGGTGTTTACTAATGTCAGCTTTGTGTATGTGGTCATCCTGGGGGAATGTAATGTCTATGCCATGTACACTGCCAAACCCACCTAACACAATACCCCACACATTGTTTGGGATGCAGCTACAGGGGTAAGCTGGAAGGCAGCCCAGTCTACAGCCATGACTGGACTGCACAGTCATGAGGTGTAGGTTAACACATGCATCTCATCAACACAACCAACACATACCCTTACCAGAACATTGTAAGGACACCCACACACACTACCAGAAATCACACACATTCACAGACGCTTCTAAGTATCTGGCCAAACAAGTGACCTCCCAAGCTGGAAGAGACAGACAGTGAAATACACAAACTGTATGACATAGTTTGCATAATTGTGCCACACCTCCAAAAACGTGGCTGGAAACATGCCCAACAGTACTCATTTGTGAATGAAAACCCTAGCACTGTGTTACACACCAACCTATACGAGGGCATACATGTTGTCAGCTGCCTGTCTGCCATGATTAGCCACATACCCATACACTCAGACCACCTTTTGAACTATACACATGGCTCTGGCATATTCCATGTTGTTGTGCAGGACCTGTGATGCAGTAGCCTGGACTGCATGGAAACACATGTAGGAACTGTCAGGTCTTGTAGCCCATGCGGGTATGTCCCAAGGCCTGGGTAGCATTCTGCCATTGGCCAGAATGATACTACAGTACAAGGACAAAAGGATTGTATACCACAATTGTCTAGTATAGTGGTGCAAGTCAAAGGGTATCCAGTATCTGTCTGCCTGGGATAACATGGTTGACAGACCATGATGCTTTGCCAGACAGGGCCTGCACCTGTCACCCCTGTGAATCTGGATACTGCCTAGAGCTCATGCTTCCCCTATAGTGTCTTCATCATATAGAGTTCAAGTGAACGTCCACTGCTGTTACAGGGACAGCCAAGCAATAAACTGCGTGTCTCGCTACACAATGATACATGTCAGAAACACTATATGGACACACATATGTCAATCCCTAACATGGAGAACATATCTGTGCAGTGGCTGAGACATGTTTCAATGCTCCAGAGAGCACACCTGCATGACCATGTTATAACACATACCTCACCTCTTGCCCATTATCCTTTATTGGAACACACGGGCACAGGTGTGTCCATATTCCTGAAGGATATGTACACCCCCACACTAATTGCACTTGCATAACATCGGATGCATTATGCTGAGAAACTATCTGTTTGCCAAAGTGGAATTCAAATTGCACCTTGCGACAGATCACCCACCATGCCGCAGATTTCCCAACTGTCATAATGTGCTGTAATGGGGAAGATTAGGTCTGAGACAGAACCATAATAATGGCTACTCTCAACTATTCCATTATGAACTGGGAAGACTCCTCATGTACCTACACCTGCGCTCAATGCATGTTGGATTCCATCGACCCCAATGACCTGGATCACAGTAGTCACACAAACAGGGCTAACAGTATGCTACACATAGTCAGTCTCCAATGCCAGTGTTATGTTTCCTAAGAGCAGAGTGGTGACTGTCATGGCACCCATTCAGATGGACAATGCATGTGCAAATGCTGAATCCTACACAAATGAACCTTAAGCAGTCACATACGTGCAGTGATTGTGCCATTGAAACAGAACCAGGATTCAACCAAACACAAACAAGAAGGCAAACTGGTGGTACCATGCTTTAAACTGTACCACGGAAGGTAGTAACTGTTGCAAGTGTGAACACACATGAGTGTAGGTAATCCCTGGCAGCCTCAGTAAGATGCAGATACACCATATAAAACCACACAAAGCTACTGTGAAACTAATCAGCCACATATTATGAAGCCAAGCACAGAACATTCTATAGCTGTATCATTAATCGTAATGGCAATGACAAGACCTGCCGTGCTGCACAGCACTATGGCATGGGAAATAGTGCGCCTACAGAAATAGCACCAGTTCATCCAGATAGGGTATTGGAGAACCTAAACCCACTCCCACCCACCCCCCAACTACAGGGCCCCTGTAATAACGACTATGCAGGTACAAGCTGCACTCTCTAAAGCCATACATACAGCTTTCATGGGACCTGCAAACATCCCAGGGTGTATCCTGCACAAATGTAAGAACAATCAGCTATCCACATACACATCATGTTCAACCATAGCTCCATGTCAGGCTGTGTACACACCGAATGGTGCACAGCAACAGTTATCACACCCCCAAAGGGGGAGACACCATTGATAATGGGAAATAGTGCACAACTACCCTGCTGAGTATGGTCTGTAAGGCCATGCACCGTGATCAACGTATTTGATGTACTCAGTACAGATGTAGATGTACTCAGTACAGATATAGATGACAGTAGGGTTGATTCACACTGCATATCATGACAATGCCAGGTTGTAGAACACCATTACCCATACTGTGTTCCAGCTACACTTAGTCTAGGTGTATATTCCTATGTCACAGGAGTGGTTGGGAACTGGACAGCTGGCAGAACCAACACTACAGAAGGTGTCTGACTAATACACACACATCAAACCAGTGCCAGCCACAGTAATACAGGGTTCATTCCTGGTACTCCCCCTCTTTGTTATCTACAGCTTTCCACATACACATCATGTTCAACCATAGCTCCATGTCAGGCTGTGTACACACCGAATGGTGCACAGCAACAGTTGTTTTTGGCAGGGGGTGTCTTGGCATTGTCATGATATATTGTCATGATATGCAGTGTGAATCAACCCTACTGTCATCTATATCTGTACTGAGTACATCTAAACATGGTCAGAAATTGCTGCAAAAACTTATGAGGTTAATGGAATATCTCAGGAAAAACATCACTATAGATGGAGATATCCACCCAAACCCTGGCCCCACAGCAAATACCTACTCTAACAGCCCTCCACCTTTTCCAAGATATACTAACTCCCTCCAAATCTGCCACTTAAACATTAGAAGCATCAACAATAAGATACACAATCTACATGCTCTATTAGCTACCTACCTCCCAGATATTATGTGTTTAACAGAAACCTGGCTTAAACAAGGGACCAAGGACAATGAGATTATACCACCAGGCTATAATATACATAGAGCTGACCGCATAAAAAAAAAAAAGGGTGGTGGTATTGCAGTGCTCTACAAAAGCAATCTTAATGTCATTTTTAACCCCATTCAACCACCCCAAATCTCTAATGCTGAGATACTTGCTCTAAAACTACAGCTAAATAGGAAAAAAAGTATTAATCTAATTGTATTGTACATCCCCCCTGGTAAAAACTCTGACACATTGGAGAGCATCCTAAACTGGCTATCCAATAACTACCCCCAGGAATCTATAATCCTGGGCGATATCAACATTGACTGGAACCTATGCTCCTCAGAGACTAACCCTATCCATATAAACCTTCATGGGTTCCCTCAGACCATCACCTCTGCTACCAGAATTGGGAACTCTAACCAAAAAGACAGTATCCTAGACTGGATCCTTATAAACAGCCAACCCCAACTGTATATGTCCGGGACCCTCCCTAATGAGCTCAGTGATCACCTTATAACATACATAAGGAAAAATAAAACAGGTAGTTCTACACCTCCCACGTATAAGTCAATTCAAAATAAGAAACATTTTGACCTCTCCAAGTTTAAAATGGAACTTAGATCCTGTAACTGGGCTACTCTTAAGTATCTCCCCCTAGAAGAAGCAGTTTCTAAGTTTAATACCACTTTCCTAACCATACTTGATACTCATGCCCCGAAAAGACTAATCAAAACCAAAACAAATATTACACCCTGGCTTACAAAAGACTCCAAATCGAAAATAAAACTCAGAAACAAATCCTGGGAAAAATGGCGTACTACCAAATCACCCATAGACCGCATTAAATTCCAACAGCTAAGAAATATGACAAAAACATCCATATTAATTGACAAAAGAAACTACTACTGCCAACTACAAAATAAACACCAATACAACCCTCAAAAATTTTGGGCAGGTTTAAATAACCTTCTCCATCCTGGGAAATCCTCCACTCCTACCCCAAAAATAGTATCAGATAAAACCCCCGAAGAAGTAGCCAATACCTTTAATACTTTCTTTACGGATACTATCCAAGCCTTGGCTAACCAATTATCCACCACAGCCTCCACTGCTTTAGAACCCACACCAAAAACTCCTCAGACTTTCCATCTACAACCAGTATCTACTTCCTTCATTCGATCCTTGCTTCAAAAGCTTAAACCAAGCACCCTCTCCGCAGACCTTCTACCAGCAGAATACTTACAACTAGCTGCAGATGACATAGCTTACCCCATCTCTATACTTATTAATCGTACTATTTCAGAATCTACAATTCCCTCAATATGGAAAATATCATACGTAATCCCACTCCATAAAGGTGGCTCATCCACAGAATTATCAAACTACCGGCCTATAGCCATAATGTCCCCACTGGCCAAAATTATGGAAAAATGTCTACACAATCAACTCCTTCACTATCTTACCCAGAACAAACTCCTGACCAACTCACAACATGGCTTTAGACCCAATCACAGCACTACTACGGCCCTCCTCTCTTTACTGACATAATAAACCATAACCGAATAACAAAAAAATATCCTCAGCACTCTTTCTGGACCTATCAAAAGCCTTTGATATGGTTAACCACCGACTACTCCATGATACCCTAAGAAATCTCCACCTGGATAACCTAACATTAGATTGGTTTCAGGCCTATCTCTCTGGTAGGAAACAAGCAGTACTGTGGGAAAATAAGCTCTCCAACCTCCTTCCAAACACCATTGGGTTCCTCACGGGTCCATACTGGGACCACTTCTCTTTTCAGCCTTTATTAATGACCTCCATAAAGCCATCCCTGAGGCCACATGTATCCAATATGCCGACGATTGGACATTAGTATGCTCTGACAAATCTCTTGACAAACTACTATCCAAAACACAAAGCTGTTTTACAGCAATAGAGAAGTGGCTATCTGGACGGCAACTAATACTGAATCCAAAGAAAACCAAGTTATTACTCTTCCATCCTACCCAAAAACTCCCTTACACTTCCTTTACCATACAATCCAATAATGGGACAATTATCTCCCCAGACTCCCACACGAAACTATTAGGGGTGACCATCGATAATAAACTCAAATTTGACATCCATATTAATCAAACTATTAAGACCGTTAACAAGAAACGGGGGTCCCTATATAGAATCAAATCCTTTCTAACACCAATTGCAAGAGTAACCCTGGCTCACTCGCATTTACTCTCTACCCTTCTATATGCCTCTCCAATGTTTACCAACCTTAATAAATCAGATCTAAATAAACTATCATGCTCCTACAATCACATAGCCAGATTTGCAACTGGTAAACCATATAGAACTCATCATTGTATTAACCTAAAATACCTCGGCTGGTTAGAATTCCCAAACCTCCTCCAGCAAAACCAACTCATCGAGGCATTCAAAATACTCAAACACCCAGAAAAGTCTCCAGCGCTGGAGAATTTAATCATACCATACAACAATCTAAATAGCCTTCGGTCCTCGTGCAGGACACTTATTCAAACAGTCAAATCCTGCAACTCTGGAGGCGATGCTCTATTTGCCAATTCCATTGGTAAGATATGGAACTCCCTCCCTCCCAGTATTACCATCATCACCTCCTTACCCCACTTCAAAAAAAGTCTAACCCACCATTTCCAGTCTCACTGGCTTTGCCAGTGCTCATATCCTGATTAACCTCTTCCTATTAGCTTCCTTCATTTTCTCCTCTATCAAGCATTTTCTCCTTCTGTCTATCTCTCCTTGACCTTCTCTCTCTCCCCTAATTGTATTCTTCCCTTCTTCTCTATTCTACCTATCACTCTTATCTCTCCTTTGATAAGTTTGACTTCCTAGTATACGTATAATCACACTTTTGTCTGTCTCCATCTGTTTCACATTGTTGTCTTGTCTATTAAAGTATACATCAGAGAAATTTTATATTAATCACATATATGACATGTTCTTTTTTCTCTATCTTTGTTTTTACTACAATAATGTATTAATATGTATCTATAGAACTTGTATGTAATTTTACTCTACATGTGGAGCTTTTCTCCCCGGGCCTCTGCTGAAAATGGACATATATCCAGTCGGATTTATCCCGGTCAACAAATGTAAAATAAATAAAATAAATAAAATCTATACCACACAGACTAACACAGAAGGCATCAGCTTATTGATGTTTGCAAATGACTATGAACTAGGAGCAATAGTTTACTCAATGTGTGCTGCGTTCAACATATAGAAGGGCCTTAGTGTGTCAGATGTGTGGTGTGTGATGTATGGCCACAATCTGATAGCTAAGTATTGCATTGTCATCCGCTATGTTACAAACTTTGTACCCATGAACTACCACCTAGGCAGAGGTCAACATAATGGCAACTGTGTGTATAGGATGCAGCTGGACAGTACTCTTTCCTTTGATAGTTACTTCACCACACCAAATAGGTAGTCGTATGTGGCACCCTAATCATGACAGGGTGCCATCCAGGAATATAGAGATAATTGCTCAGCCATACTGAACACCCATGTGACCCATAATAGATCACATATTTCCTTTAAGGGAAATTGTCCATGTGTAGATGGCCTACACTGCCCTTCCCAATCCCTAGATGCACTATGTAGCATGCAGCCTACTCTGAATAAAGCCATGTCCAACCCAGAGGTGTTGGACACGCTACACTTAACACATCCTGATCCCAAATAAACACATACTTCATGGACATCCACTTTTCTAGTGCAAGGATCACAACATGCCTGACATATCTCTGTCCCATACACTTAATATACTCTTGCCATACTATGCATCCCTGTCCAGAAAAGCTGCACATCACCCCTCTCTGTGACATGGTGTGACGACCGCATGCCAGATATATCAGTACCCCTGTGGATCAGTTCTGTGGCACTGCTTGAACTGGCCACTGAAACATACCTGTCTGTTGCCTACAGCTAGGTAACCTGTGTGCTAGGCTCATAAATGGCCCAGGGCATATAGCCTACTAGATCACTATGACCATACATGTTATAGTTGATATCCAACCCTGCAAATATCATCAGGCTAGCTATTGTCCCATGTGTTACACTTGCAACACAGGCAATAAATGGCAGGATGCTACACAGCTGTACAGTGCCATGTAGATGTATATGGCAAAACACGTACATTCTTGCAAGTCTGCAGGGTCACAGGTCATGTCCCTAACGGCTATGTATGATTATATATGTGAAATATACACAGAATTAAGGTCGATTGCATTAATGTGAACACATCCAGGTATATGCTGATAGATAGACACCAGTACAGGCAAACAGACATGCCCACGTCAAGACAACATCCACATGGAGTATGAGCAATGTCATCACACGACACACACTTATATGGTGATAACATCACATCACCAGTAAGTGTCAAATGTGTGTAACTTATACATGTCAGTTGTGTTAGTGTCATGTAGATTTGCAAAGACTTATATGTAATCTTAATAAATGTGATACACATGTATGTTCAGCTGTACTTCTGTACTTCTCTGTGAGTTACTGTGACCTGTATCCATCATTATGTCTTCCAGGTATGCCATGTAGCAGGCTGCCGGAGTACAGCCGCTTGGAGGATGAGGTCCTCATCCCATACCTCCTCGACAACCATTCAACACTCTTCAGCCATGTGCCACAGGATGCACAGCAGCGGGATGCTCTGTGGAAGGATCTCTGCAGGAGGGTAAATGATTTTGGCAGTCACAATCGGACCTATCAGCAGGTGTGCCGACACTGCACTGACCTCATAAGATGGGCGAAACAGCATGCTAATGCACTCACCAGGGAACAAGGTGCAACAGGTGGGGGGCCACTCACCCAGCCTCCACTCACATGTACCGATGAGCTACTGGCCAACCTGGGGACACCTGCAGACCTCCATCCACAAGCGTTAGCTGGTATTGTGGAGGTGGGTGGCTCTCAACCACCGAGTCTGGAGTTGCCTGGTAAGTCAGTATTGCACATATAACACAACTATATTTCACATAGTTACATGTGTTACTGTACAATATTTAATTTAACATTATATGTAAGGCATGTATGCACACATGCCACATAGTATAGTCTGCTACTCTATGTATGCACAGATGTGCATATTCCATAGTATAGTGTATTGTACTGGCTTATGTGCTAACATGGACATTGCACCCTGGATAATGCTTTACTGTTGTGACACTCCTTTTTAGGTACCTCTGGCATTGTGCAGCAACAGTAGCCTGTGACAGGTGAGATTGTTATTATTTACCAGGCTTGATAATGCACGGATCATATTAATTGCATGCTATCTGCCATAACACACGTACACATAATGTTATGGTGGTCCTGTTAGTAGATGCTGGTCAGACCTGCAATGCATCACAGTGGTTACCCATGTGAAACAATGGAAGACTATATAAAACATCTACACTAAACCTTCCAAACTGTCATTGCCAGATATGTGAATACAATGGTGGAGGTGTGTTTCACTGTAGGGACAGGTACTACATATCAGCATTACACATGTTGGGAATATGAACAGTACTGTACAGAGAGCATATGTGCACACACACTCTAAATGTGTTGGAGCTGGATTATAACTGGCCCACAGGATACACCCTTGTGGGTTATACCCTTGCTATGAATGTCCCAAAATGTCATGTGCTACCTGACATGTCCATGACATGTAGTGGGCTGACTGCAACACTGCTCAACTATCCTGCAAAACATGTCTCACATCCCATACATACCACCCTTCATCTGCATAACCCTGTCGTCAGTGGAGCATATGACATCTATGGGTGTATGTCATATGGGATAACACTGACTTGTGAAATAAGATGGCCATCACAACCATTGGACAGAACATGTGTACACATGGCCATGGAGGTTGGCTAGAGACATGAAGCAACACACACAGTAGAAGTGATGTACATGTGTGTACAACCTGTTGTACATTGACTCGACACAATACAACTATGGCCATTGTGTAATGGTGATATTGCAGATGTGAAACACTAAACATCATACAGGCCTGTGCACAGCTTGTGTAGGCATAATATGAAACCACCACATAACATGTCTTGAACATCTTGAGTGTGTCATGACATGAAAGCATTCACTTATACAGTATCCAAATACATACATGTGTTGCACAACATACACATACAACCACATCAGGCCACAGAAACAGTACATTCACCTTGCTGGTGTCAGACATCACTGTCATGCCTGCTCCTCACGTGTGTGAGATACACAGATAGCATGTGAGACATAGAGTACTGCTAAGTTAGCCATGTGCGCGGGCATAGTTGCCAGGCATCAGTAATATGGTTGCAGATGTGCAGAGGTATCATCCGTATACCCTTCTGTGACCTGTGTCACACATTCCACATTAGGATTTAGTGTGTATACACCTCAGTGACATGGGTCACATTCCACATTAGATATGTATTGTATGTGAACATAGTCATGGCTATGAACTGTGTCAGTAGCTCACACTGTATAGCAATTGTGAAGCCACATTTTGCCCTGCAATGGCTATGCACATCAGCTCAATGTGCAGTATGTCACTGCATATATGTAGGGTGGACAGACAACATTGCATCAGCTGAAGGCCCATGTTAGCATAACATGTCCCCGCATTGGGACACCATTACCGTACTGTAGATCGGAAAGGACACCATTGTGTTACAGATGTATGCATGTCATTCAACATGTCAGCAGAAGACATGTCATACTACATGTGATTGACAAGGTCATACTCCATTCAGCAGGCCGGTGTATTGTAAACCTGTGCTGGTCTGTGGCACCATTGCAAAGTAGGGACAGCCATGTCAAACATGTCTGTACAGCCACATGCACAATGCCTAGACTCAGCTCAGGGGTAGGCAGAATAATGTTGAACAGACATGCACTGCTTTTGGGAGATATGCAAGGTAGGGCTCAGGCAAACATAGTATGCAGTCGTCCTCACACATAGGGGCGGTGGCCAACACAAAGCATCAGTGGCAGATGTACAAAGGTCAGCGATGGTCTGTTAACGTGGTGCATGTTGCACACACTATGGCAGTGCGGTGCAATGGTGCAAAGTGCATGTATTGTGTTGCAGGTATGGGGCATAGGCTACTAACACAAATGGTGCAATACAGGTATGTATGCTAACCACCACTATAATTGTGTAAGGTGCATGCCGTCTGCTATAACACATGCATGCTGTTGTGTGCAATTCAGGGATGTATAACTACCACTATAATTGTCTAAGCTGAAACTATAATTGTCTAAGCTGAATGCCATCTGCCATATCACCTGCATGTAGCCTGTGTGTCAGTGTCTCCGTGTCTGTGTGTGTCCTTGTCTGTCTGTGTGTCCGTGTCTGTCTGTGTGTGTCCGTGTCTGTCAGTCTCTGTCTGTGTCTGTCCGTGTCTGTCTGTGTCTGTGTCTGTCTGTGCATGTCTGTCTGTCTGTCTGTCTGTGTGTGTGTCTGTGTCTGTCTGTGTCTGTCTGTGTCTGTGTGTGTGTCTGTGTCAGTGTCTGTCTGTGTCTGACTGTGTCTGTCTGTGGCTGTGTCTTTCTGTGTCTGTGTGTGCCTGTGTCTGTGTGTGTCTGTGTCTGTCTGTGTCTATGTCTATCTGTGTGTGTGTGTGTCTCTGTCTGTGCTTGTCTACCTGTGCCTGTCTGTCATGGTCTGTCTGTGTCTGTCTGTGCCTGTCTGTGTCTGTCTGTCTGTCTGTTTGTGTCTCTGTCTGTTTGTGTCTCTGTGTCTGTAACTGTCTCTGTCTGTGTCTGTCTGTGTCTGTCTGTCTCTGTCTGTGTCTGTCTGTCTGTGTTTGTGTCTGTCTGTGTCTGCCTGTGTCTGTCTGTGTGTGTGTGTCTGTGTCTGTCTGTCCATCTGTGTGTGTGTCTGTGTCTGTCTCTGTCTCTATCTCTGTCTGTGTCTGTCTTTGTCTGTCTCTGTCTCTGCCTGCCTCTGTCTGTCTGTCTGTGCCTGTCTCTGTCTCTGTCTGTCTCTGTCTGTCTGTGCCTGTCTGTCTCTGCCTGTGTCTGTCTCTCTGTGCCTGTCTGACTCTGCCTGTCTGTGTCTGTCTGTCTGTGTCTGTTTGTGTCTGTCTGTGTCTGTCTCGCTGTCTGTTTGTGTCTTTCTGTCTGTCTGCCTGTGCCTGTCTGTGTCTGTCTTTCTGTGTCTGTCTGTCTGTCTGTGTCTGTCTGTGTCTGTCTGTGTCTTTCTGTGTCTGCCTGTGACTGTCTGTGTCTGCAGTGCCTGTCTGTCTGTGCCTGTCTGTGTCTGTCTGTCTGTGTCTGTCTGTCTTTGCCTGTCTGTATCTGTCTGTGACTGTCTGTCTGTGTCTGTCTCTATGTCTGTCTGTGTCTGTGCCTTTTTGTCTGTCTGTCTGAGTCTGTCTGTGTCTTTCTGTGTGTGCCTGTCTGTGTCTGTCTGTGTCTGTGTGTGTCTGTCTGTCTGTGTCTCTCTTTGTCTTTCTCTGTCTGTCTCTGTGTCACTCTGTATCTCTCTGTGTCTGTCTCTGTGTCTGTCTCTGTCTGTCTCTGTGTCAGTCTCTGTCTCTGTCTGTCTCTGTCTCTGTCTGTCTCTGTCTCTGTCTGTGTCTATCTGTCTGTGTCTGTCTGTGTCTGTCTGTCTGTCTCTGTCTGTCTGTGCCTGCCTGTGTCTGTCTGTCTATCTGTCTGTGCCTGTCTGTCTGTCTGTCTGTATCTGTCTGTGTCTGTCTGTCTGTCTCTGTCTGTCTGCCTGTGTCTCTCTGTGTCTGTCTCTGTCTGTCTCTGTCTGTGTGTCAGTCTGTCTGTCTGTCTCTGTCTGTGTCCGTCTGTCTGTGTCTGTCTATCTCTGTCTGTGTCTGTCTGTGTCTGTGTCTTTCTGTGTCTTTCTGTCTCTGTCTGTGTGTCTTGTGTCTGTGTGTCTGCATCTGTGTGTCTATGTCTGTGTCTCTCTCTCTGTGTCTGTGTGTGTGTGTGTGTCTGTGTGTCTGTGTCTGTCTGTGTGCCTGTGACTGTGTCTGTCTGTGTGTCTGCCTGTGTCTGGTATAACTTGCAATGTACAGTTCTTGTCTTCCCCTCACAGGTATTGATGTAGGTGCATTTTCCTCCTGTGGTCCACCTGATGTTAGTTTCCCCACAGACTCTAGCAGTGATGATGATAGTATGATTGAGGCACAAGCAGGGTTGTCAGGGGCTGAATCTGTGCCATTGGCTGCCATTCCACCTGTAGCCCCCTCATCCTTACACACCGTTCCCCTGCCTACACATACCCCATCACCACTGGCCATAGAGGAAGGACAGTTGGCGGGTGGTAGCATGGAACAGGGAAGTGTGATGACTATGGAAGGTGTGCCTGCACACCATGATCCAAGTGAACTGACTGGTGATGTCCCACACAGGCATGTTTCCAGCACTGCTCATAGGAGGACTACTGGCCAACATGCCCCTGCGAGACAAACCACATCAGCTGTAGTCACCAGATGCATGTTTTGGGCTGTAATGGAGGCACAGGCAAGTGCTGAATGGCACAACTGAGAAGGTCTGAAGCTTCAGAGGGCTGCTGTCCATTCATTAACAGACAACATCCAGGCACTTGCAAATGCTCACCATCATCTTGCAGATGTTTTGGATAGACGATTAGGTGACATGGTGGGAGTCCTTGACCATAGCATGTCAATTCTCAAGCGTGGAATGTCTGTGCTGAAAAATCTGGTGGGAGTGAGGCATTGGGCATGTGGACGCAGGTCAGCTACATCACCTGTTGAAGGTCTACATGAACATGCTACTGCACATGCCCACTCCCATAGTGGCGGTAGCAGCAGCAGTACAGCTGGTGCTGTGCAGTCCACACAAGGACACAGCAGGCCATGTGCACGTGGGCCTGGATGGTCCCAACAGGGCACAATTCCAGTGGACATGTGTCATCAGACAGTACCCAATCTGGACCTCTGCCTGATAGTGTCCATGCAGCCTCTGGCAGGCGCAGGTCACGTGGCCATGGCCGGATACCATGAACTGTGAAACTTGCCTTGTACAGTCTGCAGCTGTCAATAATACCCCTGTGTAGGCAAGCCACATGCCAGACCTGTGTGCATGCATACACACACACACACACACACACACACACACACACACACACACACACACACACACACAGGAAATAAATGTCAGGTACCCCAACACACACACACACACACACACACACACACACACACACACACACACACACACACACACAACATCCACACATGCCCAATGATATCACAGGCCCTAACACACACACATGATGTCATCCAATAGTTCAGCCTAGGCCTCTGGCAAACATTATCACCCTGTGCATATGATGATGCCTGTGCCGCATTCCTGTCATCCACACCATCGGTGCAGGGACATGCTCATATAGTCTGATGCACAGGGTGAACATACTAGGTAGACAAATGTAGATTAATATTGTTGAGTAGTGTTGACAGGCAGCAGACATACCATGTATTACAGTTTTAGAATGCATTTTGTACGTTTGACAGTATGTATCATGTGTAACAACACTAACAGCATGTTGATCTTGATGTTCTGCCTTCCTCTTTCAGGTGTAGTTTCATGTGCTGGGGGATGTCGGTGTTTGCAGTTAGTGTCCCATATGTACATGTTGACTACCCACAGGTCAGTATGACAATACCTGCATGCACTTTGTAGCTTCCACATGACAGTTATATTCTCCCATGTTTCAATTATGTTTACTGTTCTAATGATCCAAGAGCATGATAGCTGTGTAGTAAGCTACTGTGCTCAGAGCCATCACATCCATAGTGGGTGAGATCACAGGTATAGTTACCTGAAGCGGGGATGAGGTAAAGGAGTGGTATGGTGGATGACAAGGGTAAAGGCCAGTGGAAATAGTGGCTTCTCAATGGGAAGCAGTAATACCCACTGCAATGACAGCATGCAAACACAGACACACCCACACACTCAGGGATTCGCAGACACAGTAACACACACTCAGACACACACACAGTTGCCAGTAATCGGATGGGAACCTCTGCCTATGTGCATATCATCATTATAGTACTACACAATTACAAGATGTGCCACAGAGATTACACATGTACAGGTAGTCGGAATGGCCTAAGATTGAGGACATCGACAGGGATACTACAGTGCAGTGAGTGTATGTGGGAAGGGGGTTCCACCAGTAGGCTATGTAATAACAGGTCACACCCCAGGGTGTACATGTTAACAGGCAGTTAGAATGCCCATCTACAATTGATGATATCACCAGGGATGCTAGATTGCATTGAGTGGATGGGGGAGGGGACACATTACATCCGAGTGACACCTCCAGGTGCATCTGCAGTTAACCCCTACTGCTCCTCTAGGCGTCAAATATTACTTGTTCATACTTGCATTAATAATTCCAAAACCACGCTACATACAAGGTATCAGAATATTTTATCTTGAAGCATACATGATGGCAAACAAAATTGTACTGATATTTGACCTCTGTCATTGAGTATTTATTAGAATTGTAAGGCGATAACTTAATTTTTAAAGGCTTAGGCCACACTCACTAGGAGTTAAAGGTACACACTCAAAAGACTTGTACAGGAGGGAATGAGTTAATATTTCACTATGGTAAAATACAGCCTCACTCCATGGACCAGACAGCCATATACACACACACACACACACACACACACACACACACACACACACACACACACACACACACACACACACACACACACACACACACACACACACACACACACACACACACACACACACACACACACACACACACACACACACACACACACACACACACACACACACACACACTATGTCATTCACAAAGATATACACTTACATCACACACATACAGACACTTTACATGTGTGAGGTTCAACCACCTGCCTATGCCTTTCTTTCTACACTTCACTCTGTACTGGTGTCAACAACAGTGTTCAGGAGAGTGAAAACATGTGGGATGTATTCCCAACCATATGTGACATATATGGACAGACACACACCCACACATGCTAGTACTGTGAATTGAACACCTGCCTATCTCATGATAGGTATTACAGAAGTACAGCACTATTGCATTTGCTGCACAGCTTACTGACTCTTTCCTTTGCCAACTGTGCTGATATATGCACAATATATGCACAGGGGAGGTATTACTGTTACAGGTGTCATGAGGTTTGCCTTCAGTGTCACCCTTACTGCATTCTACATTGTCTGTCTTTCACTTCAATTAACAAAACCTGACCTTAGCAGTTACACAGGTTATTGTAGGAATGGTTGTAACACACCAGTGACCTGTCCTCAGTAATCATTCATCTGCAAAGAAGCCCCACCACTTAGTAGTCATGTCCAAACATCTGTCCAAACCTCATGTACAGCTTACTGTACTTAGAGCATATCACCATATACAGTTGGCAATGTTGAGCCTGTATTGCAACAGCATGATGTACTAAGACAACAGTCACCTTCAGACATCAGACACTGCACACACATGGAATCTACACAAACATCAATACATGTACACATATGCGGTCTACATCAGTAAATGCACTAGCAGTTCAAGAGGATACATTCCACACCTTCCCCACACCATGTGTGAAACATAGCCGAGCATTACACCATAATGGATGTTGTATTCATGTACTGGTAGGACACCACCACCTTCACTGAGTAGCCAAGTGTACATATATGACAACAGCACATATCAGCGAGACACACACACAGCATTATTCCATGTCATGCTCCTACAAACTATTACTTGACAGTGCCATGGTGAAGCCAGGGCACTGTAATGGTCAGCAGTGAGCACATCATATTTTCCACACACACCTCATGTTTACTGGAAGAGTGCCAGCAATGTGCTGTGTTAGAGCTAGGCAATACACTCGTTCAAGCATGGGCGAGGTCTGTGGCTTGTAAAATCTCACCCCAGTACTGGCTATTGTGGTACTAAGGCTAATGTCCAGACACCACACAGAATGCATGGCTTGCAATTGTTGACATGGGGTATATGTAGGAGCTGTGTCACACATGGCTGTACATGTCATGAACATATCACCTGTAACTACTCAGGAACATACAGAGCAGAGCTGGACTTCTCTGAGTCTGTCAACACAGGCCTTGTGTAAGTCCTATGACCCTGCTATAGTTTCATAGTTTCATAGTATAGTACTAGGCTATCTGCCCTGGGGCATTTGTAAGCCTAGCCATAGTGATGTGGCTTTTGCCACCCCATGAAATGGTACAAAAAATGTACAGAATAAATTTAGAATACTGTGCCTCTGTCTAGTAGTGACACAATGAAGGTCCCCTTATATAATAGAATTAGTTTACTGTGCCCCTGTCTAGCAGTGACACAGATGTGACCCCTGGGGTAAACTTACGATCTCCCATCCACTCATCAAGATTTCTCTTGAAGAGAGTCAGTGAGGGGTTCTGCCTAATATGAACTGGGATCTTGTTCCAAAGCATGGGAAGCCTCTGGGTTATGAATCTATCCCTCCAGCATGTCCTATTCATACTTGTGCCGAGGTTTAAATCTTTAGCTCTCGTGGTCCTGATGGATTTGGATTTTTTGAGGTGGAGCATGTCCATCAGATCCTGATTGGACATGGCCTTGTACGTCAGGCAGAGATCACCTCTGAGCAGGCGGTATGCTACTGAATAGAGCTGAAGTTCCTTTAGTCTGGCAGACTAAGACATATGTTGGAGACCCTCGATCCTCTTGGTGAGGTACTTTTGTGGTCTCTCCAGCTGTTGCAAATGCCGGGTGAGGTACATACCAAATGGGCATTGTACTCAATCATGGGTCTGATGAGGGAGGAATATAGGGGTACAATGACATCCTTGGATCTGGATGTGAATCCCTTCATGATGAGGTGTGCAAGGTAGAATGTTTTTCTAACCACTTTGGCAACGTGGGTGTCAAATGAGAGGTCACTGTCGACTTGGGTCCCTAGGTCTCTGATTACTTTTTCCGTACTCAGTGGGTTGCTGTCTATGTAATAATTTGTGGGTACTTTGTTTTCCCCAAAGGGGATGACTATACATTTTTTGGCATTTAGTTTAAGGCCGTGACTCCGGCACCAGTTGTCCGTTTCTGTGAGGCCTTTTTGTAGGATGCGTGTGTCTGCTGGTGTATCGACTATGGCGCCTAGTTTGCAGTCATCTGCGAACTTTGTCAGCCACAGCCCTCCCATGTTTGCTTTAACATCTGAGAAATAAATGCCAAACAAGAGGGGTTCCAGGACAGATCCTTACCCTTATTTGGGTATGTTTGTAGGCATTGCATTAGGTGGACATGTCTAATGACATACATGCCACATGGGGTATTGTATGATATGATAGGTGTCATGGCTGACCAGTACAGAGGGAATATTACCTCTAATAACATAGATATCAATCCTTATGTACTGCTAGCATGCTATCTGCCATGTGCATGTGTGTAATGACTGTAGCCACCTGTATGTAGAAAGGATAATGAAAGCTATGGTAATGTCATTTATGTTGTATGAGTGTGGAATGTACATATCCAGGGCAGGTACAGTTAGGTCATATCCAACCATGAGGGTGTTGTTTACTGGTGTACAGCAACAGTCGACTGTGTTAATGCTGACAACATCCGAGGGACCCTGGTATGTGTACAACTGAGCTGGTTACAAACAGTGGTATTATTGCATTGCATAACACATTATGCAACTGTGTCTGTACATGGGTACTTTGCACAGTTGATGTAGGCCTAGGTACAGTCCACCAATCGAGGGTTATCTGGTGGTCTACCATACTATGTCATACCACATATGGATGTGTGTTGGTAGTCTGGGAACAAGGTGGTGGATGTATATGAGGATACAACCTAGAATGCAGCATTTGCCACTGTCACCTGTATCTGACTCATCTGTGATGAGTTATGTCAGAGTAGTGGTCTTTACATGTGAGTAGCCTTTATGAATATGTGTACACCACCACCTGAAATGGTCCATACCACTGTTATGGCCCACATGTCTAAATCTGAGTTATATGATGGTAGTGCAATTGTGCACTACAGAGCCTTCGGCCAGGTATTCCTCACTGCACAGATGTCAGTATTCCCCATTGTAGGTTCTACATTGAGCAAATGGATTACTAAAGCTACACATCTAGCACTGATTAGCATAAGCATCCAATGCAATTGTCTTGTAGGTGTCAGGGTGTTACTTCTGGGTGTAGGACATTTGCCTTGGAATGAGGTTATATGGGTAAATGTGACCTAGGTATTATCCACACACACATGAAACATGGATGCATGTACTCTGTGTTGAAGGCTTGTCATTCAGTCATGACAGCCCAGAATGACAGACAATGGACAACCTCATAATAACAGCAGGACATTGGCTCATTGTTTTGGTCTAGCAGTTGCCACTCATACCATGACATCACTGTGAGTGGCAGTAATGTGCTTGGTAGCAAATGCCTCATGTAAGGTGACGGACAGCAGCAGAAATTGTGTATATGACCAATGTGAGATATACTTAGGGTAGCAGTCCTGCTAATAATGACAACTACTAACACAGCCTGGAGAGGACATCTTGCCACCTGCACCTCAGTACCATTACACAATGTGGCTCACACAATATGCTTGCATATGCCACTGTTCCACGTATAATGCCACTGTCCACAACCTGCTATCAATGTATGCCTTTCAGGGCAGCAAGGTGTGTGACACATGCTGTAGGTAGCATCCACCTGTGTGTTCCAGGTAACCTATTGTCTGTCATGTCCACACATGCATGAATGTGTATACTTAACATATATATGTCAGTACTTCATGTACATGTATGCATGTGTATCACACAGCACAGACACAAATATATCATTTAAGGGCCACATACAGGTATCAGGCAGTAAACCAGTATGATGGGCATATATACTGACAGGTAAGATGTACATAGCTGTAAACCTGTGTGTTTACAATAGGAGTCCATTACAAAGTGTTCTGTACATGTAAGTGTATGAGCATGCACACTGTGGCCTTCTGTGGTTAAAATCAGAGTGCATCCCAAACAGCCCTGTGCTACTAAGTGTATGAGTGTACCCACTGCCATCTTGTGTAATTTGAGTCAGTGCATGCAACAAGACCTTTGTTACTAAGTGTATGAGCATGCCCAGTATAACCTTGTGTAGTTGTAGTCATAGTGCATCCCGAATGGCCCTGTGCTACTAAGTGTATGCGCATGCCCACTGTAACCCTGTATAGTGATAGTAGTTGTCCATTCCACAGATGGGCATACTCCAGTTCAGGTTCCTGTTGTGCTACAAACTATACCTCTCAGGCCTACCTATGTACTACCTGCAGATGATGTGTCTTGTTTGTGCATACAGGTTGTAATGGACACCTGCTTTAAACACACAGGTTTACAGCTATAAAATCTAAACGTATGCACCGCTGTTGTCTAGAGGTCCACTCATAAAACAAAAAAACAGTCTTATCAAAACAGTATATGAGTAAGGACCACCACGAACCATATACAATAAAACTGTGAATTTAATAGTAACAAACAGGATGAGCGCTTTCGCGTACTATCAACGTACGCTTCTTCAGATCTTAAAAACATATTTCAAAACTTCACTTTATATAGGCAACCATTTAAAATGCATTAATTGATTAATTGAACAATTGCTCTATCAGGCAATCATCCACTAGCATATAGCTAGCTACTATATAAATGAACTATATTTAAAACAACTAAAATACATAATGTTCTCAACAACACATAAGCTGTAGTCTTCACCTACAACTTTGTTCAACTTTTTAAAAACTCATAACTAACAAATATTCAAAGAAATATACATATATATATATATATATATATATATATATATATATATATATATATATATATATATATATATATATATATATATATATATATAGACTGAGTGTTTATCTATATATATTAATTACTGGCATATATCACTATACATGCAAAAATAAATAAACACAAATGACTATAATTGATCTGATACCTGTACCTATAGCTATAAACACATATTATAAATCACTGAGTGAATACTAACTCTATTTATACACTAACTATATTTAGTACTACTATTATTATCTCATTTCAATCTACGTGCTTCTAAAACAGGCTTGATAGTTATAGATTGATTCAAACCAGGTTCATGGTGCGCTCGCAACTTAAAAATCCATCAAAGTTCTATATTCTCTAAGTAATTCATGATATTGCCCCCTCGCCTACTAGGCGTCACCATCTGTAACACCCTGAACTTAAATTCATGTCCCTCATTGCCCATAATATGTTTGGCTAAAGCATTCTGTGGGTTAGATTTTCTAATATCATAAATGTGATTATAGACTCTGTCTCTGAGTCTTCTAGTTGTCATACCCACATAAAACGCTTGACATTGGACACAAGTGGCCAAATATATAAGATTGGTACTATCACATGTGGCATGAAACCTTGGTTCAAACACTTTGCCCATAGTCGGGTGTATGAAGACCTGTGAATTAGTAATCATTGTGCACAAGTTACATCTACCACATAGAAATGTACCCATGAATCCCTCATAACCACATGACTGTCTATTGATTGATTGTCCATGGTCTGTACAGAGTAACCTTTTCATATTCCTACTATTACTATAGGTAAACTTTGGTGTCATGCCAACTATTCTGGCTATAGAAGAATCAACTGTTAGTATATGCCAATGTTTCCTTATGATTTTTACTAACTCTCTGCTGTCATTAGTGTACCTCATAAATAAAGGATACTCTTGAATCATTAGTGTTTTCACGGGTAATGACATCTTGTCGTATAGTGTCTATCTTACTATTCAATCTCTTTTGTCCATTTAGAATCAAAGCTTTTATTTCTGTCACCATGGTACTATTATAGCCTCTCTCTATAAAGAGGCGTTCCATGGTGTCAGCCTGTTCATTCAGTAATATACTTTCTTTGCATAGCCTGGTCAGTCTAATAAACTGACCTTTGACTATATTAGGGAATATAAAGTGTGGATGCATACTATTGAATTGTAGTAATGTATTTTTCCAACACGTTTTTCTATAAAGCGAAGTAGAAATGCTACCTTCTAAACTTTTATGTATAGTTATAACTAAAAAAATAATCTCACAATTGGAATATTCTATAGTGAATCTTAGAAAACTTGTTGTAGACTCTAAATACTTAATGAACTCATTGAGTTCTTCTATGGTACCATTCCAGAACAATAGTACATCATCCACAAATCGCCTATATATTAGGATTTTCTTATAGAATTCACTATTAAAAAGATGTTGTTGCTCCCATGAATACACTACTAAGTTAGCATATGTATTAGCACATGGGGTGCCCATAGCGACACCCCATTTTTGTAAGTACAACTTGTTGTTAAACATAAAAACATTATTAGAAAGAACAATATCTAATAATGCACAAATCAGTAGTTGTTGGTCATTACTAAACTCTGAATTACAACTCAATAGTTCCCTAACAGCCTCAATCCCATAGGAATTAGGAATAGATGTAAACAAATTCTTTCCATTCATAGTAACTAATAGGCACATATCTGGTAGCCCAACCTTAAAAGATTGTTCTAATGTATTAATCAATTGATGTGTCTTTCAAAATAGTTGGTATCTTTCTAACCAATGGGCTTAATAACTTCTCCAGATAAACAGAAACTGTTTCAGTGGCCCACCCTTCACCTAAAACTATGGGACGCATAGGTAACGGAAAGATCCCTTTATGGATCTTAGGTAATCCCTTTATATATGGAATCACCGGATGCTTAACAAGAAAATATTCATACAGCTCATAACTAATCTGTCTACACATTAATAGATCATAGAGTTCATTATGAATATTCCTAATTATTTCATTTAAAGAACTTCTATTAATTTCACTATATGTGATAACTTCTTGAAACATTGAACACATACTTTCATTATACTCTTCAGTATTAAGTAGCACAACCCCACCCCCCTTATCAGCTGGCTTGATGGTCAAATCAGTGTTACTACTCAAATTCTTCAAAGAATGCCACTCATCATTACTTAGATTATAAAACAAACATTTCCGCTTATGTCCCAGGAAATATTCATAAAAATCTTGTTCACATATTTTAACAAAACATTCTATTTGTGTATGTAAAACAGGTGTAAAAGAACTTTTACGTTTAAAATGATATACATTTGATTTCTCATGTGAGACATTTTTAGTATCGAAAAAAAGTTTCAGCGACACAGAATGTCCAAACACCCTTAAGTCAGTTAATAGTTCACTTAAACAACTTCCCTGCGAGGGAATAAAAGAAAGCCCTTTGTTTAAAAGTGAAAAATCAGATGAAGTAAGTTCAAACCTGGAATAGTTGAAAACCAAACCCTTCAGTCTTTCATTCGGCATCTCTGTTCCTGATACCCGCCTGAGTGCTTTCTCTTCATACGACCCCGACTGTTTGATCGACTTCTTGATGTTATCCGTCCTTGTACAGGAAACAGTAAAAAACGCTGTATATTCCCAGCAGGCAACTTAGATCTCGCCCCCAACCTAAACTCAGGCTGTCCAATTTTGTAGGCCTGCTGATTAGGTGGGGGAGTGTCTACACTCATTAGAGCACTGATTGTAGTGTTGCTACCAGATGATGGAATAGTTTATTTCCATTGCATTCAATCAACGGAAGATGGAATCCCCATTCTTAAAGAAACATTGCCATTATCTGTAGATACTTCATTATTAGGGCTAGCAATAGGTGCCGATACCACATCAGTTTTTTGTCGGGTAGAATTATTTCTCGGCCAAACAAAAACTTGACCCATAGCAAAATCTCTATAATCCCTTTTGGAGTTTGCAATACTTGGTATGCTGTAGTTTATCACTATATGCAGCTACCTGTAAATACATATTGTCCAATCTTTTATCATAGTTTTACAGCTATGTACTTCGTGACTGTCAGTCTCCTTGTTGTTGTACTCAATCTTAGAAGGACATTTTGACTGTCTTGGAATGTGTAATCTCTGTGGTGCATCTCGTAACTGCATAGTACTGTAATAGTCATCTGTAGATAGACAGGAGTTCTGATCCCACCACTGGCAACTGTGTGCATGTGTGTGTCTGTCAGCAAATGGCTGAGTGTGTTTGTGTGTGTCAGCAAATGCTTGAGTGCATGTGTCAGCAAATGGCTGAGTCTGGTTGTGTGTGTGTATTTGTGTCTGTATCCTGTCATGACAGCGTTTTTTTTTTCTGCATTCCAAAGAGATACCACCTTTTGCACTGGCCTTTATCCTTGTCAACTGCTAAACCTCTCTCTTTCCCCCTCCCCACTGCAAGTAATCAGTCCTTTGATGTCACTCAGCTCAGAAGTGGAATCAGAGTAAGTGTAATTGTATGTGTTCTGTGGCACATACCCCAACTGCATACCACTGTACTAGTTACTTTTACATAGGCAAGACGTGTATGCACAATACTGGCAAGTGTGTGCGTGTTTGTGTGTGTGACTACCCTGTAGCCAGGCATACACATGTGTAATGTCTTTTAGCACACCATGGTAGCCATCTGTGGTGACCAGTGTCTACAAAGTATTACATAGTTAGGAATGGTAAAGAATACACAGTCAAGCACGATTACAGTTGGGTATGTTATTTTCCTGTGCCACTGTCGAGCAGTGACACAGAAGTGGTCGCCGGGGTGTAAGACCATACCCATCATTCCCCCACCCTAACTCCACAATCCCCGGGGTAGATTACATTAGCCATCATTCCCCACCCCAGACTCCACATACACAACAACCATCCGTTCTCTGGTGAACTGCTTAAGATTTAATGTTATAACACAAGAGATGCATCTGTTTTGTGTACACCTCAGTTCCTTTGGAACCCTTCTGTGTCAAAAAGGGTGGTCAGATGTGTATAAATATATATATATATATATATATATATATACACACATATATATATAGCTATAGCTGTGTCTGTGTATTTTATATATATATATATATATGTGTGTGTGTGTGTGTGTGTGTACACATCCCGTAAGTGCATTATATATATATATATATATATATATATATATATATATATATATATATATATATATATATATATATATATATGTACTTATGACAGTTGTACAGATGTGGACTTGTCTTTGTTGTTTCACAGAGTACAGTACATTCAAGGGCATTGTACATATGTACACAAAGTGACTGCCCCATGTGTTTTCAGTACTGTGGAATACCTGTAGTGAGATGTGCATTATAAACTCCATGTGACATGTATACAACCCAGATGGCTTAGTGGAACATCCAGTGACCTCAGTGTGCATGGCCCAGGACCTGCAAGCCTTGTTGATACTGTCACTTAGGACTGCCTAAGACACTTTTAAGCAGTTGTAAGCAGGTGTAAATGTGTTTTCATGACAGTAAGCAGTGGGTACACGCAGGTAACAGACATGTACAACTTGCAGTACACTTGAAATGCCCTTCTTTGGTAATCCTGCTGATGTCACCCACCTACAAATACACCTCTGGGACTGCTATAACCCAGTAATCTCCATGGTGTGTGCTGTACCTGCATAAAGTTGTAGTGTGTTTAACTAGTTAGTTTGGGGTTCTATTCCAAGACAGGCCAACTGTGTGTGTGTGTGTCTGCCTATCTGCCTGAGAAAGTAATAATGCTTTTAGAATATGCACACTCTTTACAATTCACATAGCCCGCGGTGGTGGTGCTGCGGTAGCGTTGTCGCCTCACAGTAAGACGCTGTCCGGTTCGATTCTCAGCTAGAGCGTCTTCTGCGTGGAGACATGCGTGAATGGGTGTGCCTTCGTTGAAGGTTGTGCATCAGGGCTGGTAACTTGGCACGTAAAAATCAACTACCAATCATTAGCAGCCGGAGTTCTGCTGTGGCAACCCCTAACCGGCAAAAGCCAAAAGATACAACAACAACAACACTCTTTACATTTCACATAACCACCTTTGGCAATCCTGCTGATGTCACCCTCTAGGACTTCTGAAACCCTGTAATCTCCGTAGTGCATGCTGTAACTGCATAATGCTGTAGTGTGATAAACTATTTAGGTAGGGGTTCTATTCCAAGACAGGCCAAGTGTGTGCCTGAGAAAGGAACAATGCTTTTTAGAGTATGCACACTCTTTACAATTCACATAACCACCTTTGGCAATCTTGCTGTTGTCACCCACCTAGTAATACAACTCTGGGACTGTTGTAACCCAGTAATCTCTATAGCACATGCTGTAACTCTGTAATGTTGTAGTGTGATAAACTAGTTAGGTAGGTATTCTATTCCAAGACATGGCAGGTGTGTGTGTGACAGTCAGAGCCTGTGTGAAGGTGGCTGTGAGTGTTTAACCACTGGACATGTTGGGGAGCAGATTTTGTAGTTTTCCTATATGGTGTCCGTATTATATGTCACAATGTCAACCTCACGAGGAGTACAGATGTCAATCAGCCAAGGGACACTGTTGGCAAGTCATACCCCTACACCTGGCAAAAGGCCTGGTGAACAAAGTATGCAACCCTATTACCTGGAATACATTCTGAACCCATGTGTCATACACAAACACCCTTGCCTCGAATATCCCGCTATGTTGCTAGTGCCCTGCACATTGATGACAGATAGTAGGTATGGTGTGATTGCAGAGGGCTGCAGAGGGCATGGCACCCTGTACACCAGTACAATAGGCACATAATTGTGGACAATGTGCCTTCACTATGTTCCCCACTGGATGCCTGCAACATATGTGGTGCCATCAAATGTGATCTACAGAGGCCATACAATGCCTTACACACGTGCGCTGTATGGACTGATGCCACTGACACCAGGGAATACCTGTATCATGCTATCAATGCAGTTGCAGGGTCAACCTGCTGTCTATAAGCAGGTCCTGCCACACCAGGCCAGTATTGGCATATCTGAGGATAACAATCTGTGTACACAACATTTGCCAGCCAAACCAGGTACACTTGTACATGTCACTGTACATTATTGTGGGACATGCACATCCCAGGTAATGTCCACGTCAAGGACTATCAAACACAGACATGGCATGCATTGCAAAGCAATGGCCATACACAATGGTAACCAGGATGTCAGTACAGTTCATACAATACCCATCTGTGTGGGAAATTGCAGACACTACACCCCTGTACCACACTGCACACCATTGTAGGGTGATGTGATGTCAAAGATTACCCCTCAGCCAACCTTGTACAGAGTTCTTGCACAGCCAGCCACAACACACCAATGAAGCAATGCACACATGCAAGTCAGTACTGGCACCTTGTGTCTGCGTGTGGGGTATGATGCTCCCAACCACAGTCACACCCAGTATAACTCCCATTGGCATACTGACTGATGTCAGACATGTTTACATGCCCTAGCCCAGAGAACCTCTGGATATCTCCTGTGGTGCATGTAGTACCTGTGCATTACTGCAGTGTGGCAAACTAAGTAGTTAGGAAGTGTATTTGTGGGCCTGGCAAAGTGTAGCAATGTGAGTACATTAGAGAGTGTGGTTGTGTTGACAATGACATCCATTCATGTGGACAGCCTTGTGTGCTACACCTAATGTATGTCTACTATATCTCTGTTGCAGATGTCGCACACATACATGTTCTTACAGCACACCAATATGTCAGCTTTGTGGCACATGGAGTAACTGCATGCACTTGTAATAGTAATGACTAATAAGTCAGGGGTTTGTACCCCTATACTGGTAGGTGTGTGACAGACGATGCTTAGGTTTTAGTCTCCAAGCCCTTCTCTGATGTACTTTGCCTCTGCCTGTTCCTCCCACACACTCTCTGGTGGATGTGGAGTTGTACACCTGCTCAGCAGCAGCTTGTGTTTTGTAAGTGATGGTCATGATCAGGTGATGGCCTCTGCACCTATTGCAGTCCTCCTGTAGCTGATTGCATGTCGAGCAGCTGTGGTGATGTTCCCATAGCCAATTGCATGGAAACACAGTACTATATCTAGGAACATCATGTTGGTGTTTGCCTATGACAGTCACAGTGAGTGGACTCTGGATCTGGTGTTTGGTATGATATCTAGATGTTCCTCAAACAACATACACAGTGGTAAATAGCCTAAAGACAGGAGGGTGATGTGCCAGACATGACTACAGCATGTAAGTGTAGCTATGCTTTATTGAGACTACTGCCAGTTTAACAAGTTGTGTGTGGTAATGGCTATTCTGCATGCTTTAAAATTGACAAGACAGTGCTCTGTTTGTGAGGGAACCCCCATCTGTAGGGCCATCTGTGGACTGGTCAGTCTGTGGAACCATTTGTTTTCTGTGTTACTCACTGAACACACATCTGTGAACTGCAGAAGCATAGTGTGAGGATTGCAGTCAGTACATGATGATAGTGATGAGAGTTACAGCCATCGCATCCCTGATTGGACATATGTCACATGAAACAGTGGTATGACAGTTACTGTCAGGGGTTCTCAGTGACATGCCAATAAAGGGCCACTGTTCATAGCTGCAGTCACAAGTCTTCTACACTTTGTACAGATGCCATGCAGTATATATGCATGTGTTGTGCTCCCTCTGCAAATGTATACCACCTGTTGTGTTAGGTTGATGGTCATATCTATGCATGCTGTTATAAGTAATCCTGAATGCTGTTGACTATTACTAAGCTATATCTGTGTTAAAACTGCAACACCATAGGCTGTATGGGTTTGGAGGTCCCTGCAGAACCTCCTGTTCCACTTCAGCTAGCCATAGCACCGGGCACCAGCACATCTGGGGCCCAGCCTTGGACCTCCACCTCTGTTGGCTCTGCACCACCTTCTGTGGGAACCACCACTAAGGATGGGCTTGCCCCCCTGGGAGCAGGTCCAGACAGGGACTTGTCCGCTGTCGTACAGTCCTGGATGTTGTGCATAGGGGGCTCAATAAGGGGTTTGGAGGCCAAATGTGCAAGCTTGAGGGCAGAGTGTCACATTTACAGGGTGAGCCTGCCACTCCTAGACAGCCCCCAGCACTACCACCTTTGCGGCTGTTTTGGTGCAGTGGTGGGCTGCCCATGGCTGGGGACCTCCATCCCAGTGTTTCCATCTGGGGGCTCATGGGCTTGTCACTGCCGAACACCCCTCTCCATCCAAGGTGTATCCACCCACATGTCATATACCGACCCTGTATGCTGTCTTGTCTGTCATCCTACCCAACCTATCCTCCATGAGCATACCTACTCTCCTTCCCCCACATCCCACTCTCACCCTACGGAAACTAAAGGCCAATCAGTTGCTAGAACATTTTCCCTATACATAGCTATCCATTTCACACAAGTGTCCACTGGACACATGTAACCCTTTTAATATGCATCACAACATACTCCAGTTGTCCTCACCCCTGTCTCCCAGGCACACGATCCTGGTATGCACATGACTCCAAAAAGTTCCAGGTACACGTGATGCAGATGATCCCATTGTACACACAACACTACCAGTCCCTCTGTGGAGACCCCATTTACCTTTTTCATGATGGTGATGTTTCACACAGCACCTTGCAAGAGTACTATTCTCACATAATGATTGGACAAGAACTGTTGTGTTAATGTAAATAAAATGCACAGAGTGATGTATTTGGCCAATGTACAAATGTTTGTGTGTATTAATGACACATGTCTGCCTGAGGGAGATTTGATATTACATAGGACAACACCACTACATAATACAGGCATTGCTGGTGTTTCCCTTTTCATTTCTTTGTTGTCACATGGGATGTTCTTGATATATATATATATATATATATATATATATATATATATATATATATATATATATGTGTGTGTGTGTGTATCTATATCTGGACATAAACACACACACATACATCTACATGATGGAATACATTTCCTATACTGTTGAATGACTGCGCTGGATGATATGTTTGTGATAAGATCCAATGTCTGTATATCTGCCATGGCTTAGTGGTAAATCACATTAGCTGTGTGTGCAGGGTCCTGGTTTCGAGCTTTGCAGGGGCCATTTATTTTGTTGCTGGGCAGAACAAGGCCGTTGGATACGGAATGATTATGGCACATTAAAGCAGTTGTGAGCGGGTGTGCATGGGTTTGTATGGAGCTAAGCAATGCCAACCTCCAGTTCCAGTTTCTTACACTCAGTTAGCCTCTACATTGCTTCACCAGTGTAATACTCGCATACTGGCAGCCAAACAGGCTTACACCCGCTTGCTCCCACACTTACAAATGCACTGCATTTGGCATTTGCATCTAACACTCACCTCCTAGGTGGGAGTGAGAACTATGATATTACCTTGTGATGCCTATTACATCACATTACATGCCTACAGTATCAGGAATGGCTGTCCATTAGGAGAAAGCATGCTGTTCGACTGTACGGAATATGCGGCCTGTCCAAAGTTTGATTCATATTATTGGTGTGTTCCTCTTACAATCTGCACCTGTCTGGCTAATACATGGGAACTGACACTCTTCAATACAATCAAGTAATTGAGTTTTGGAACCCACATCCTTTAGCCGAGTCATGCTACTGCATGCCTAATATTCTATCATCTCTCTCTAAGGTTGTAAGTGGAATATGTGATTTCTGTCCCTATCAGACCTCTCAAACGATTGGGGACAAATATCAACTGAATCAGGGACACGTCATAACAACATCAGGAACACATTTAAATTTTTAGTGCTATTAACCTGGCATGTTGACAGACACAGAGCATATGAATTCATACCCATTTTCTGTGGTAAATGATGTTTATAACTCTTAATTGTTGTCATTATTAATTACGTGTAATTCACCACCTTTCCTCCAAAAGTCACTAGTTTTAGGAGGGATTAAGTGGGACAGAGTTAGAATCTGAGTCGAAATCAGGGACTTCCCTGGAAATCGGGGACAGTTCTGAGGTATGTTCCCTATTTGTACCCCCAATGGTTTATGTCCTGTCCAGTGGATTTGCTCTTAGGGGTTGAGAGGTATGGGCATCAGCTATGCACATTTTGGAATATTACTTACATCCCCAGGGTGGTCCTAATATGACTGCTCCAGCCAGCACCTGCATGCCTAGGCCCATAATTGCATACCCATAGTTCCCCCACCTGCCCCTCCTCTGCAGCACTCATCCTTTCTGTGGGTGCAGGTGGGGTATAAACACACCACTGCACACTATGGGTGCAGGTGGGGAATTAACACACCACTACACACAGCCCACTATCCGCGTGTCGGGACACATGTCGTACGTTGTGTTGACCCATGGGTTATCAGGCTTACACAACCTACTGGTCAGTGTACATCTACAGCCTGGTTTGATGAAGCATTACTGGCACTGACTCCAATGATCATTAATTTTTGGGTGTCCCACAAGGGACATCGATGTCTGTGTTTCAAGATTATACATGGCAGGTCTCTTTCACTGGTAGCATCCTGCCAGTGGTCTGGGAAGCAGTGGTGTGTTTACCTTTATTGTGTGTCTGTATGTCTCACCGGCCTAGCTGGGGGGTTGATGCTACATGTTACAAGTTTGTTTATTGGACCCCCTCACCCCCATATGCACGGCCTGTGAACATATGTAATTCGTAACTGATGTATCATATCCTAGCTATATACATGTGTATATTTACAGTCATATATATATATATATATATATATATATATATATATATATATATATATACATTACTATATACAGATATAGCTGTATATGTATGCATACATGTATATATTTATATATTGTCTATATATATATATATATATATATATATATATATATATATATATATATATATATATATATATATATATATATATATATATATATATATATATATATATATATATATATATATATATATATATATATATAAAACAACATATGGGTCTATGGGTGTCTGCATATGTATATATCTATATGTGGGTGTCTATATGAGAACATCGAAGTTTCAGAACTTTGAATGTTCTAATATCGGCACCTACTAACCGAAAGCTGGAAATAGCGAACATTTAGATAACCGAATTCTTTCCTAGGGAAAGAATTTGGTTGTCCGTTACTGTCGCTTCGCTATTTTCAGTTCTGCGGTGGAAAGTTACGGTTGAGTTCAGGTAAGTGTACGATTGTGTGGACATGAGGATTAGGGTGGGATAGGTGAGTTAGGGTTAGGGCCCTGGTCAGGTAAGTGTGTGAATGTGTGGACATGAGGGTTTGGCTGGGATAGGTGAATTAGGGTTAGGGCGCGGGTGAGGTGTGTGTGTGATAGTGGCGGACCTTAGGGTTAGGGTTTGGGTTAAGGAAAGTGAGTAGATAGCGGTGTATGTACAGTTTAGTGTAAGTTTAGATGTAAGATATTAGGTGTATGTGTGTGGATTGCTGTTTGGTGTGTTTGTGTTGTGTGTATGTGCTTTTGTCATAGGAAAAATAAACTTTAAAAATGATCAATATACAGTAGGTTCAGGTTAAGGCACTTTAATCTTGCAGCAAGGAGACAAAAACGTGCTAATACAAAGTTTGTCTAACTAAAATCAGGAAGTAAGTCTATCTTTATACACTTTCTAACAAGACATTGCCTACCAAGCTGACGTAACAGATCACAAGTTTTAACATCATTATTACATAGCAGCTGTTTATCCATAATTTTCTGCTTACACTATCAATTTTATGAAAAACTTCCTAAGAAAAACAACGTGGCCTTGGTGACCACCGGTTAGATACAGTTTCCCACTATGTTATGTTTCCGTTCAAGATACTATAGCTAATTCTAGCACAAAGCAAGTACAGATTCTTCAAGCAGTCTTTTGTCGTATGTATCTCTTCTTTTCCGCAGCTGTGCATGTTCTCATAACACGAACAGAGCTGATTGTTCATATTCAATCATATTAATAGAAAACAGTATTGTATTCATTCATTTCCTGACCTAGTCACCTGCTTCTCAAGTACATTTCCAAAAAGGCATAAACATGAATATTGCTGTGCTAGCAATTACTAGGTCAGGGTGCATCTTGCAGTTTCAGAAAGCATACTGTGGTTTGAAAAATCATCTTATAATTTCATACAGAATTAAGCTGTACATAAAATAGAATGAAAATGTGTTAACCCTTTCAGCTTCTAATAAGCATTAGACATATATAAAAATGAATATTTTTCTGACATTTCCCCCCTGTTAATACTTTTTATTCTATTTTCAAAAGCATAAACAGTTTTGCTTCTTCTCCTAACCTCTTCCATTCCAGAGTCATGTAGTTTAGACTTATGAAAGCATTTCAGTTTTCAACAACTCTTCAATTTCAGTACTTTGATACAAAGTCTCAGAAACTGACATATCTATAAAATCTTTGATTAACTTTTTCATGCAGGGAATACCACAACAAATACATGCTCCTAATAGGAGTAATCCCACACAAATGGCAATCAGGATGTTCATTAGGATGGAACCCCACCCCCCAAACAAATTCTGTAAAAAGTCCGTCAGAGGGTTTGGGCCTGGTTTGGTCATGGTCGACACTTGCTGGATCACCTCAAGATGGTCGTTTATCTCGTGCTGGTTGTCAGGAATATACGAACAGCATTCTTCTTTGATTAAAGTGCACATACCACCTCTCACCGCTAGGGTGAAGTCAAGAGCCATGCGGTTTTGAAGTACCACAGTTCTCATAGCATTTAGTTCATCAGTCACTAATTCGAGAGCAGAGAAAGTTGTATTGCTCATAACTTCGAGATGTTTGGACAGTTTTCTCAGCTCCCAAATCGATTTCACTGTGCCATATGCAGGGGCTATGCCTGCCCATGATATAATAGTGTCACTCAAGTCCATATTTGTCAGTTTATCTTTGTTTTTTACGGAGTTATGGTTTCTCCACCCTGCTTCGATTCATCCCACTGGATTCTCGAGTCTCTTGATTGGACTTCTAGGTTTACTGCTGATCTCTCTGATGTTTCAAATTTTCCCCTGAGGCAAAGCTGCAGTGTGTCATATGGCCAGAACCAGGTAACCCAAAAAACAACTGCTGGACCAGTTCTCAGGTAGCCATTTGTATGCCTTTTTCCCACAAACAAAATAACAATTCTCTACTTTAGTATTGATATATGCTTGCCCTGCATGAAACATTTTCTTGTCAATAATAGAAAGTTGCTTCAAAAGAACAGGATTATACTGTATTTCACTAACAGTTCTCTTCATTTTCTCAAAATATGAGTCATAGTTTGTATCACAGATAGTTTCTGCCTTATTAGCCTTAATATAACATTTATAAGAAACAGTCACATTGCAATTGCTCCAACCCACCTGAATAGTGTCATTTTTATAAAAACATACAATCCCTTTTTGTGTAACAGGTAGGTACAATGCATTTTGTCTTGTGATTTCACGAGTGTAGTATCAAAAATCAAGTTTTCCCAGGTCTCATTGACCCCTAGGGGGACAGCAGTCATTAATAATCCCCCGTATGCTGTTGGTATAGCTCTGCAAATCCAGCAGTTCGAAACATTAAAAGTCTCAGCATACACATATTTAATTGCTTGGTAAGTGTTAAAGTTTGGATGCCAGTCTATGAGTAATGCATCACGTTTGTTCAGTTCAACTCGTGTGGCTGGAAAAAGGAAAGGCCACAGCAAAAAGATCATTGTTATCAGTATAGCTATCAGGATAATCATGCAATTTTTCTGAGGTTGTTCTGCATCCCTGTTTACTCTATACCTGGTCATTTTGTTCTTGTTGTACAACAGTAACAAGGTTTTTGTCCAGTTCAAAGTTCTTAACCAATTTACAGTGTGTCAGATGAATCCAGGACACCCGCTCTGCGATCTTGACTGCAGTGGGTGTTGACAGTAGCACTTGGTACGGTCCTTCCCTCTTCGGAGAACTCCAATTCTTTTTCTTCACGACTTTCACCCAGACCCACATGCCTGGGACTACTGCTGCTTCCGATGGTCTAGCTTGTTCTTTATCTGAAACAGAATTTAACTGCATAAGTTTGTTATTCAAAAATCGCCTCATATACTCTGCAAGTGAACTGTCAGCCTCCTGGTCTGCAGGCATGAGAGGTTTCCACTGAGGTGTATAATATGCCCTCCCAAACAGAATTTCAAAAGGAGTTAACCCTTTTACATTTGGAACAGTTCTCATACTCAACAGTGCCAGAGGCAGACAGTGCACCCAGCTCTTTTGTGTCTCACTAATCAATTTCCTAAGCTTATTTTTCAAAACTCCATTATGCCTCTCTACTAATCCTACAGATTGGGGGTGGTATGCACAATGGTTTTTCAGAGAAATCCCGAAATAACAGCTCAATTGTTGTATAGTTTGATTTACAAAGTGTGTGCCATTGTCACTATAAATCTTTTCCGGTATGCAAAATCTAGGAATAATTTCTTTAACAAGGACTTTTGCAACAGTAGCTGCATCTGGATTTTTAGTCGGAAAAGCTTCCACCCATTTGGAAAACATATCTATAATGACAAGACAGTACTTTTTATTTTCACATTTGTTTAGCTCTATAAAATCCATACAGATAGTATGGAATGGATACGGTGGTGTAGGGAAACTCCCTTGCTTAGGCTTCAGTGCTCCCTGTGCATGATGCTTGGTTACAAACATGGCATGCTGCACAAAAATTTTTTGTGTAGTTTGTAAATCCATACGTTGTAAACATTCGATTCACTAACTGTACCATCCCCCCTGTTGAGATATGGCACTGCCCATGGCTCAACAAAGCTGCATATCTAAACAAGTTAGATGGTAAAATTGGTTTTCTTTCATTGGAGATGTACAGCCCTTTCTCAAGAATTGCTCCTCGTTTTATCCATTTTTGTTTTTCTACATTTGTAGTAAGTGTCTGCATTGTTTTTAACATCTCTAAATCTAAAATCTCAGATGGTTGTAATTCCTCACTCAAAAGAAATACTTCTGAAGCTGTAGCTGCTTGCTTTGCAGCTGTATCAGCTCTCGCATTACCTTTTGAAATCCTATCCTGTTGTTTGGTATGAGCTACACATTTACAAATAGCTACTTTCTGAGGTAACCGAATAGAGTCTAACAAATCTAAAATAAATTGCGCATGATTAATTGGTTTACCAGTAGATGTTATCATTCCTCTATTTTTCCACTGCTGCGCAAAAACATGTACAGTAGAAAAAGCGTACTGGCTGTCAGTAAAAATGTTCACATGTTTATCCTTTGCCAAGGTACATGCCCTTGTTAAAGCGATCAATTCTGCTGCTTGTGCAGATAAGTTGTGTGGTAAAGACTTTGCTTCTAAAATCTAAGTATCAGAAACTACTGCATATCCCACTAGATTCTGTCCTGTAGGACCCCTCCTACACGAGCCGTCTACATAGTATGTCACCTCGGCATCATCCAAGGGAACATCTGTGAGATCTTTTCTAGGCAGTGTCTTTTGCTCAATCTCCTGCAGGCAGTAGTGTGGTTTACCATCTGCAGGGGTTGGGAGCAAGGTTGACGGATTCAAAGTTGTACATCGTTCAATTGTCATATGAGGTTGGCTCAACAGTATAGTCATACAGGAAATATGTCTAGCAGGAGAAAGATATGCTACTTTTTCTTGCAGTAAAATAATCACGACTGCATGAGGCACTCTCAACATGAGAGGGTGGAATAACACTACTGAGGCTGAAGCCTGCACTGCCATTGCAGCTGCGACTACTGCTTGTACACAGTGGGGCAGGGATCACGCCACTGGGTCTAGCTGTGATGAATAGTAAGCTATGGGGCGTTGTTTGTCCCCATGCTGCTGTGTTAACAGTGATGTCATATAACCCGGCTTGCAGTCTACAGTTTGGAAAAATCGTTTATGATAGTTTGGTAATCCTAAAACTAATGAGGATGCTATCAGTTGTTTCAATTTGCAGAAAGCTGATTCTGATTCTGGTGTCCACTGTAATAAATCTTGTGCTGCCATAGGCTTCTTGAATATCAAGTTGGTCAGTGGAGCAGATTACAAGGCATAGTTTGGAATCCAACTCCGACAAAAATTAGTCGTACCTAGGAAGGACATCATTTCCTTCTTGGTAGTTGGTTTGGGTGCTTGTAATACTGCTGTTTTTCTGTCTTCATCTAATATTCTGCCTTCTTTGGATATTACATATCCCAGGTATTTAACCTGTTTTTTCCAAAGTTGCAGTTTGTTTTTGTTTACCTTGTGTCCTTGAGTAACTAAAAATTGTAGTAATGCTATGGTATCTTCTCTGCATTCTTGCTGGGTGGGGGCTGCCAGCAGAATGTCGTCTACATAAAGTAAAATCTGGCTGCCTTTCGGTGGGATAAATCCCGCCAGGTTACTTGCCATTTCCTGTGCAAATATTGTTGGACTCTCACAATATCCCTGTGGTAGTCGCGTGTATGTATACCTTTTTCCCTGAAATGTAAATGCAAACCAATGTTGGCTGTCAGGGTGTATCGGTATTGAGAAAAAAGCATTGCTAATATCTACCACAGAAAAATACTTCTGTTGAGGTTTCAAATCATTTAATAAGGTGTGTGGATCTGGCGCCGTAGGTGCTCTAGGTATAACTGCGTCATTTACAGCTTGTAAATCTTGGACCATACGCCATTCTCCATTTGCTTTCCTGACAGGAAATAAAGGTGTATTACATGGTGAATCAGGAGATTTTATCAATACTCCTTCCTTAAGTAAGGCTGCTATTATAGGTTTGATTCCTACTTCTGCCTCCTTTCTCAAGGGATACTGTCTCTTTTGAGGTCTAAATGCTGACTTTGGCGTGATAGTGACTGATCCTGCTGTACGAATAAGTCCTACTTCTGATTTTCCTGTTGACCAGAGAGTCTCTAGTATGTCTCGTAAGGCTTTTTCCTCTTCTTCTAGTAAGAGTGCTACTCAGCTGTCCTCACTTGCCTGCAAGTGCACAGCTGGGTGTGTCTGTGTTATCCAATTCAACTTCTGCTTTTGTACTCCCTGTTCTGAAAGTTCTAATTCTGTCTGTTTTTCCCACCTTGTGACTTTTTCTCCTAGGTCTGCCCACTTCACACTTTTATCTTTAGTTAAACTCACATGTGGTAATCGATTAGATTTATAAAGCGCTAGGAATTCCTGAGGCAATGAACAGCTAACTACACTGTTTCCTTTTGTGTCCCAGTACAGATTACATAATACTAATCTGTTAGCATGGTTTCTAAACAGTTCTTGCTCATATTCTTTATCAGGTCCTGGTTTGCTACAGTAATATAGAGTGCAATACAACAAATGCTGTTTATCGGTGTCAAGGGAGGGGGATTTACTGATGGCTACATTTATCAGTTCTTCGGTTACTGCCCCTGGACCAGTCGTAACCAAGTCCTGGCTGTACCAATAAAATGTTTCACCCTCCGGTCGCACCACAAAAGTATCCATTTGTAGCTGTGCTTCCATACCCTGCATAGTTGGAACTACTGCTATGCCTAATATTTGCATAAGGTCACTGCCCAATAGATTTACTGGGCATTTTGCAGAAACAACAATTTTGCTTTTCTGGGTCATCCCTGAAACAGGGTCAGTTATTGCTATGTTGTGGGAGAGTGGCTCCCGGTACAGCTGTCCATTAGCTGCTTTCACTAATATGTAATCAAGTGATTCTGAATTTTCTGGTAGTTTGAAAGGATGTATCAGGGTTCATGAAGCCCCTGAGTCACACAGGAATTTAATTTCCCTCCCCTCTACCAGAAGTGCAACTTCCTGTTTTGTGCCTGCTAAGTAGAGCTCAAGGCTCAATAATGCTAAGTCTAAAATTTGATTTTCTTCACCATCGGTGATTTCTTGTACTTCCTCTATTTCTTCTATCACATTCTCTACTCCTTCTATCACATTTGCACTTGTCTGTTCTTGATTATTCCTTTCTAGTGATTCTTGACTATCATATAGTCAGTCCTCACCCTCCTTGTCTTCTGTGGTTACCTTTTTATTTTGCCTGCAATCCCTTGCTAAATGTCCTTTTTTTTCCGCATTTAAAACATTCACCCCTTTTCTTTCTCTCTTCAAACTCCTCTGATCGCTTATCAGATTGTTTGTTTCCCTGGGCATTTTTCTTACCCTTCTTCCCGGTCTGTACTACAAAGACTTCTGATCCGTTTTATACTGCAAATACTTGAGTTTTCTTTTTCTTTTTGCTATTAAAATGCCTTTCGGCATGTCTTGCATATTCAAGTAATGACTGTAATCTACTTGTACGATGATCTACCATGTGCTTTGTAATAAAGCTGCTAATGGGTGCAATACTGCCTTCCAAAAATGCATTCTTTAATTGCTGCTCATATGGGGAATCATGTGTTTGGTCTTCAGGTACCTGCATTCCACAATGGTTATTAAAACACTCCAATAATCTGGCATAATATCTATCAACAGTTTCACCTTCTTATTGTATGCATTGATTAATGCAAGTCCAATCAGCCCTAGGCTTCCATTTCTCAGAGATTCGGTCTGTCAGACCTTTCACTCTGTTATCCAGTTCTGCGTTACTATGTGGGAGTGGCCTATGTTCTGCGTCACGAGGATTCCACTTGCCACTGATCATGTGCCAATCTGGACCTACAATTTGTCTGACTACTTTCTCTACTTCTTCTCCATTCAAATGGTAACTTAACCTCATGCCCTGTAAGTCTTCTAAGAATTTTCTAAAATTAACTTTTGGATGGGGAATTCCCTCTGTGGCTTTCCGGATGTCTTCCGGTGTCCACGGTCTATATACTAGAAGAGTTGGGTCCTGTCCTCCCTGTCCTGCCTGTGGATTTGGTACTTCTATGAGTGGACATATCTCTTCTTCACTCATAGCTCGTGAATTTTTATTTATTTGATACAATTCAAAATCCTCTCTTAAGTTGCGTGTTCGGGACCTAGTCTCGATAGGATCTCTGACAAATGGTTTTGATTTCACAGGGACAGCTGGATATAGCGGAGGTGGATCAGCTTGTCCACTCGCTTCGTATTCTGGTAAGGGAAGCAGAGGAGGGGAAGGGGCTTATGCTATTACCAAGTTATCATCTTCTTTATCTAAAAACATTGCTTTTGAATTTTTACTTTTTTGTTCCCTGCGGTTTGCTTCCTCAAGCCACCTGTGTGCCTGAGGAACTCCCAATTGACGTTGCTTTTTTACCTGACCTTTTGCTTCTGTTTTAAGTTGTTTGACAAATTTGATAAGTGAAGGTTTATCTAATTTGCCATCAAATTTGTATTTATTAACCCATTTTGTATAGTACCTAACGTTGTCAGCATGCTGTAATTGCATATATTTCGCGTCTTTGGTTAAAGGCGGATCTCGGGAACTTTTTGTGCACTTATTTCCCATGTTGTCTTAACTTAGTTAGAAATTGTTATGTAACCCTTTTTATCATGTGGCACCACAATTTTCACTTCTTCACAGTTTATCTAGAATAACTGCCTACCTATCCTGTTTCCCTGATCTGTGACAAGACAGCAATGTTTTTTGTCCCTGATTTACAAAAAAATCTCCCTGACAAAAACAAATACTGTAACAAGTCCCTGATCTGAAACAAAGAAAAGGTAAATTCCTCCTTACCTGCGCCTCCGTGATTGATCGTCTCACCGGATCTGTTGACTCATCCTCCAATCGCAGATCAGAAACAGTGGCTGGCCTCTTTTGAATGACAATTCAGTTGGAGGTCTTTCAAAGCAGAAGAACCAATGTGGCTTCTTCCCCGTATGGTTTCATGCCACCGGGCCCATCTGACCTGAGCTAGAGTGAGAGATTTCCGGTCCGAAGGACCAATCTGTCATAGGAAAAATAAACTTTAAAAATGATCAATACATGGTAGGTTCAGGTTAAGGCACTTTAATCTTGCAGCAAGGAGACAAAAACGTGTTAATACAGAGTTTGTCTAACTAAAATCAGGAAGTAAGTCTATCTTTATACACTT